>NC_088870.1:24411985-24504490 GCF_032884065.1 Artemia franciscana
ATAGACACTAATCTAACCATGGACATATTGCTGTTGCAAATGGTTTTGCTTAAAATGGTTTGGAAAACAAATAGGAAATGTAAATTTGCTTTTTTATCATTATTTAAGACTAGAATATCACAAAGCTATGCAATCACATTGCTTGTTGTATCTTAAGTAAATACAATCCCTGATGGAGTTTTGTTGATACCTGTCTTAAAATTAATTTGTCTAAATAAAATATATTGTTTATGGGACAGTAGAGAAAAGCAACAACCATGAATTGAGTTTTTTTCAATCTTTCTTTTTTCAAATAATAGTTCTCTGGTCACATTTGTGTTCCTTGCTAAGTTGTTGGCACTCTGGTTTGGGAATCCTTTGTCCAAGGGTACAGGTTTAATTCCTGGCATTGCTAGTGTATTTGGTTTTTACCAGCTAAGTATTCACCATGCTAGTTTGCATCTTAAGTAAAGCAATCCCTGCTGGAGCTTTGTTGACACCTGCCTTACAATAACTTGTCTAAGTAAAATACAATGTGTATTGAAGATTAGTGAAAATGGCTGTAAATCCATCTTGTTTTTTTTCAATATTTTTTTTTAATAGTTGTTCTACTCTGGTTGTAATAATGTTCTTGGCTAAGTGGAAAGCACTCTTAGTAAGAAATCCTTTGTCCATGGGGTACAGGTTTGATTCCTAGTATTGCCTGTTTATTTGTTTTAAATGGGGGACAGTGATGTTAGACAGATCTAAACCAGCTCTAAATAGGCAAATGGAGAAATATGCAAAAGGTAAGCAGGGAGGGTGTACAAAAGCACAAGTTTTCTGGCCCCCAGCCCTTAATTGCAATTCTTGGCCAAAGGGTCACAAAGTGGAAATTAGCACTGCCAGTTTAGACCTTGATGTGTCAGTGCTGCCATACTTACTTACTTGCATATTGGTGTTGAGTTTGACCACATTTTATCTTCATTACTATCTAAAATCATTTAGACATTCAGCAAACTGTCTCAAACCACAATTGGTATTGAATAGTTTTTGGGCCTTACTGACTTTCCGTTTATAGCAAAGGTTTATTGTTGTGTATAATGTAGATATTTTAAAGTAATAAATCATTAAAAAGTTCCTTTTAGTTTTATCAAGTTTTTGAGTAATAAACCTTTTTAATTACCTTAAAATATTTATTCAGGTCCTTTACTATTGGCTGCCCTTTATATTACAATAATGATTGAAATATATTGTGGCAACTAAAAATTTGGATAATCCAACCTATTTTACCATCTTAAGGTTGTTTACAAAGGTGTATGAAATATTTAAGTACTGACTTAGCTACAGAAAACCTCTAGATATAATAAAATGTAAGCAAGATGGCTCTTACTTTGACCATATCTATGGAAGCACTAATGAGAGAGTGGGTTATTTGATGCATTTGTAGGATTGATTGAGATGAGAAATGAAGTGTAGGCTTGATGAGAGATGGCTGGTGAATGTGATGAGGGATGAATGTTTTGCAAGATTTTAAAATTTTGGACAATGTCTCGTGTTGACAGTAGAGTGCAGAAGTAAAATTTGGTAATTTTTTTTCTTTGTTTCTGTTATGTTAGACAATATTGAATATTCTAAAGTGAAGTTTCTTTTTTGTTTGGAATTGTGATGGCCCTAGGGCTTTAGTGCAATACATAAATAAATAATAAATAAATAAATATATTGGAAAAACCCGTCACAATTGAACAAAAGACGGATAAAAAACAAAAGAGAAGAAAACGCACATACAAAACACAACGAAACTTCTTGAAATGAAAATAATCACGAAGGAACTATAATACAGCTATGTAAGAATGGCGGTCCACTGGTGGTTACTCGCTTCTACTCTATCACGGTACTTTTCAAGACACGCTTCCACCGCAGTAAATGGGTCAGGTACTGAATACCGCCTCGTTAGGTAAGAATTACTTGTTCTTAATGGCATCTCAAGTAGGAACTTGAGGTACCTGAAGAATATTCTTCTTATAGTTACTTTATTCGAATTTGTAAGTAACTTCCAGAACGGCGAAACGTAAAGAACATGGGGTAAGGCAACAGCAACAAATATTTGTGCACGCAGCGACCTATTTAGATTACGCTTGGAGGAAACCGAAGCTCCATAAGCTGACCTGATCTTCTTCTCGATGTGCTTTACAAGCAGTGCTCGTGTATGCTGAAGAGTTTCACCGATCGGCAGACCCAGGTATACAATTGACTTAGAGGGCATGACCACCTGTGACCCTAGTTGGATTTCGGGTTGAGAGGCATTCCAGTTAAATAACAGTACTTCACATTTTGTCACATTAAAACTCAACCCAATTTCATCATACTCCATCTCCAAAATTTTAAAGTTAGATTCCAAAGAAGACAAAATTCTTGAAAAGTTTAGAAGGTCATCTGCAAACCCAACTAGGGACACGTCAATGCCTTTAAAAATACAGCAAGGGGCCACTTTTGACTGGGCCGTCGATATGCTGTTGTTGAACAGATCAGGTGATGATACGGCTCCCTGTTTTATACCTTTCTTCACCACAGCAAACCTACGACTTAATTTACCTGACAGTTTAATACGGACCTTGAGCCTACTATACATGTCATTCAAGGGTTTGACAATAGCACGGTCAACTCCGGACTTTCTCAGCTCAACCATATTCTGAGAATGGATACCCGAATCAAAAGCCCGCCGTACATCATATTCACCTATAGCTAGGCTTTCTTTCGAAATGTGGGCATCCAGTAGAACATTTGCAGCTACATGCAAGGCATGGGCACATCCTAAGCCAGCTTGGAATCCAAACTGGTGGGGAGGCACTTTACAACTAGCTTTAATGTCCGAAATTATGAGCTTTTCAAATAGCTTGCAAAACACAGATGATACAGTAATGGGTCTGTATGACGATGGTTCATGAGCAGGTTTACCCTTTTTCAAAACTGGAGTGATCACACCTAAACAGAAAATGTCCGGTACAATACCATGTGTTAGTATAATTTGGTAAGCTATTGCTAAATGCTCCGATAGAACTGGACCACCATTCAGTAGGTGTAGAGCACAGATTTGGTCGGCACCGGCGGATAATTTCTTCTTTAATTTTTGACAAAGGTGGGTTATTTTCGCACTAGAAATCACGAGGTAATTATGCTCTTTCGTCATAAGCTGATCGAGCTCTTCGCTAAACTTTTTATTTTTCACTTCATCTGGTGGGGAGAATTCAGCAGCAAAATAATCTACCCATATTTCCTCATCTATATCACTAGCATTTTGTCCCGTACTTTCTACAGGCCTGGCACGGAGCTTCCAGACCAAATTAGGGTTTTCAATGATTTTTGAAACTGTTTCCCGTTTGAGGCTACTACGATGTTTTCGTAGCTCTTTCGCGAACCGCCGTTTTGTATAAACCCGCAATTCATTGACTACCCCGCTTCTTGGCCGGTCGCACTCGTGCCAAACCCCCAGCCAGAACTTGGCAGCTGCTCTTGCCTTCACAAGCTCACTGTTAGAGGCCCATCCTTTCACTCGCGACCCACGTCGGACGCTACGTAATGGGACAGCAACCCTTTCAGCTACTCTCAAGGAGTGGCAAATTTCGTAGAAATACATGTTCAGTTGCAGGCGTATCTCGCTTTCCGTTAGGTCACAATCCCACTGTAGGAGGTGGAAAGGCACTTTAATTTTCTTCAAAATTTGTTCACAATTGAGCTGGAACTGCTCACGGACTACTTTTTTCCAATCACGTGCTGGCTCAGGCTTGGTTTTTGGAGCACACTGGGGACTGACGGCTGGTATTGCAAAAGAGAGAGGTAAATGATCCGAATAGGCACCGTCAGATCCAACCGAGACTGACTCTAGGTCCAGTTTGTAAGTTACTACATGATCAAGATTTGAGACGGTTTTTGCGGTACTGATATAGGAATAGCACTTATCCTTCTTAGCAACTTTAAATCCGCTTGGTAAGGCGTTCAGCAATAGTACAGCCCGAGGGCAGGAATGATCGTCGAGATTGCAGTTAAAGTCACCAAGAATTATAACAGGGCATGATTTCTGGACTAAACTGAGGAGGCACTTTCCGAGCTTCTGGCATGCTTTTGCAAACTTCTTTTCTGAAGCGATGTCATTGTAATTGGTTGGTAAATAAACATTTACGAAAAACACGCCATGAATTTTGGCAGCTTGGAACCATTCATTCTGCTCGACACACACGGGGGGCCCCGAGTTAGAGCGCGTGATTATGGCTAGGCCACCAGAGGGACGACCCCGAGTCCCAGATCTTTGCGCAGGTTGAACGAGGTAATGCATATCCGAGGAAAACTTTAGAAGGTTTACACTATCATCGGTCAGAAAGTGTTCCTGTATGCAAATACAGTTATATTCTTTAGAAAGGTCAGTTAGAAGGGGGATTCTGTCCAACACTTTACCGTTCATATTCCAGCAGAATATTCGATTTTCCATTTACGTGCTAGTGTTAGGCTGGGCTTTGTTAAAGGGACAAGCAGCATGGTAGCAAGAGTGTCTACTAGAGCCGCAGTTTAGGCATTTTTGCGGATTACTACATGGGTTGTCCTTACTAGAGCTGTGACCATCGCCACCGCAGCGCGAACACCTTTCTGGTTGCGAACAGTCAGCTGCTAAATGACCAACAGCATGGCACTTGAAACACCTCCTCGGTAGAAAGCGGAACTCTTCAATCCTGAACAGTTCTAAACAAATCTTCAGCGGGTTCGCGATAGCGTTTTCAAGTGTTTGTCGACTTGCATAGAATAACTTGAACGCTCTCGTAGATCCGCATTGCGCCACTTTGTCGCAACCAGCAATTTGACAGAGTTCACTCTCGCTAACTGATGAGGGTACTCTTTTCATGATACCGACAAACTGGGGAACTTTGACTTTAGTGGTTATGTTCTTCCTTTTCATTGCTTCTGCAAGTTGGGTAGCGGCATCTCGAGACTGGACAAGAATCTTCCATTCATCGTTGCTACGTTTCAGAGTAAGAGAATCGGAGCTTACGTCGCTAGGGCAAACCTTTGCAAAGAAGTCTTTCCGGGATTGTGGGGACGTTAACTCAGGCGGCATATCGTTTGCTTTCACAACCACCGAGTAAAGTGGCTTTGATGGCGGATTCGCTGCTGAACGGGGAGTGGGTGAGCCCTGGGAAATAGCGTCGCTTATGGTAGTACATTGCTGCGATACCCCGGCGAGCTGCTGAGCACACTGTTCAGATGCAAGTTTGATCTTATCCGCGATAGCCCCTAATCCGGCATCAAACTTTCGACACATCTCGTTTACTTTTATTCTCACGCAGGCACTGACTTCATCAGGGCAGGTGGGCACTTCCTGCGGATCAAAAATTACGAAAGTAGGCAAGGGCTTTTTCTCTTTAGCGCAAAGGGCTAGGATTTTCGCCATTTCCATCACGTTATCAGAATCGTTTGCCGTTTTCCGATAGACGTAATCATAACCAATCTCATTGGCAAGCGTTATAAGTTTCTCCTTCGCACTAAGAATTTCAGCATGATCAAAGAACTCCACAGCTCGCTTAACAATGCTTTCAATTTTGTTCCCCGCTTGCATGGATCGCGTGAGAAAGTTCAGTACAGCATTGCGTACGAGAGTCTCCATTGCTTACGTCACAGCATTCAACGCAATTTTCGGATAGCGTACACAAGTATAAGGGAAGCGTCGGGACCTGCTCACCTATTCCCCGCAATTTAAGGGTAACTAAATACCAGCAGGTACGTACGGCTCTTGCGGCAGGCACCCGCCCCTCTTCTGCTTACAACCTGTGTACGTTTACCTATCGGGAATATTATTTCGCGGCTCGCTTTGCATGGAAAATTCTTCAAAAGAATTTGATTTTAGATCCAGATAATTCTTCAGACAACCAATCCTCACTCGACAGCCGATGAAATTCAGCAAGTAACCTTGACTAGACTGAAGCCTATGCTGAAGTCATTTACTATCTAAATCTCTTGACAGAGGTCTTGTAAGTTTAGCCTAATTAGACAAACACATTTAAATCACACAATCTTCAATTCTCTGGTCTGTTGGTGGCTTTTTGACGAAATTTCACTGGACTTTGAATATGATAACCAAACTTTCCAAACGTTTTCGGCTGCCGACTTTTTGGCTGATTTTTCAAATTCGCCCAAAAGAAATTATATTGGCAACTTCGGAGCGGCAACAGCGACAAAGAAAAGTCGAAATCAGGACACGTTGAAATCTCTAGGGAATTACACTTATATATCACCAACTAGAAACAAATCAAACACAATAAAAATCCAAGGTAAGTAAGTATAGTATAACACTTTAGGGTCTATTAATAAGGAAAATAACACACTAGGTATGGAAAAATGTCTTTGACTCACTATTTGAGGCAATAATCCACAATTAGAAATTCGTAAATAACACATGGGTTTGTTTACATTAGTAGTAGTACAAATTACTAATGTTTATTCACTTTCTTTAAACAAACACAAGGTCTATGTCTCCTAGCTTTAACAAAGTCAAATGTAATTTTAAGACCAGGGATTTCAAAGTAGGTCAAATGAACTTCTGGTAAAAATGAGCAATTTATGAAACATCTAGATTAAAAAAAAGTCTTTTAGACAACAAAGAAGACAATTGAATAAAGAAAAGTACCTTATATCATAATTGTTGTGCACCCTTAAGATAGAAATGAACAAAGCTTCAATTAAGATTCTGTTTTGTTTAAACAGACAGAAGGGACAAACCTCCAAGCTTTGACAAATACAATCTCACTTTGTGGCTCCTATCTTTTCAAAGGGGACTTTCTTTGGATTTTTTCTATCCAACTAAAACTGAAAAGGACAGCATGATATACAAGTGACTTTCCAATTACCCTACATAGCAAGAGAAAATCATTAAGTTAGGCTATGCTGTATCTGAATCCCCCTCCCAATGTGCAGAAATATGGCTCAAATTTCATATTTTCAATGCATTTAACCTCCTGTCACCTGTTTTTCTAGTTATTGTTTGTCACATTTGTTTAATTTACAGCTACATGGGATGAAGTTAGAGAGACAGATTGACAAAACAAATGGAAAATAGGAAATTTCAGCAATACATTTTTATATTGGGAGGATTGAGGGGTAAAGTAGAGCAAAGTTGAATATAAAACTGTGTTACCAGCTATGATTCTAAAAATTATGAAGCATGAATTTTTTTTTTTTATTATGTTTCTTTCTCTTCAGGTCCTTCTCTAGGGCTTTACCAAATCAAACATTCTATGCCCAGAAAAATTAGCAACAAGGTATAGTCTATATACAAAGGCTTATGTTATTTAACTATGAATATGGAATTTATATGGCAATCAGGAACTGGATACAGGCTAAAGCAAGTAAAAAAGAAAGAAAAAACTTCCCTAGTTAGCTCAGGAGACTTTTAATAGATTACTCTTCAGATAATTGCCTATGATACATAATTTTAATATTTACCCCTGTACAGTAGGGCGTTAAAACAATCTATCACAATGTAAGATACAGTATATTTAGATATGATGCTGATTTACAAATTCCAGGATTCTTTGTTGTAGTTTTCATAATTTTGTTGATAAAGTTTTATATATTCATCATATTTTATTTTATGTCATTAACATTAGCCAAACTAAACTTCTCAATAGAACTTGAATGTGGTGGCTATAATACACAAGTACTGCAAAAATCTTACAACACATTATGTGTTATGGTAACTGTTGAGTGAGAAAAAAACTATTTGCCTAGTTTAGCTTAATTTGTTATATTTTTGTGCTTATCAGAAATATTTTGTTAATTTTAGGCAGCTGTCCCCCCTCAAAAAATTCTTAAACATTTGCTGGTTTATACTTAACTAGTATTCTACTGAAAACAAAAATTAATATATATTTTGTATTGAAGAAATATAAAGTCCTTTGGATTTTTTTTTATTAAGATTAAGCAGTTTGCTACTTTCTTTTGTTAGGCTAAGCCTGTAATAGTGCTTTATTGTGAAGAGCCAAAATTTGTAGGGATTGCAAATGCTAGCCTGAACAATATGTTATTACAAATTATTAGGTTAAAGTTCTGTTTGGTAAAATTCTATTTTAGATAAATTTATATTATCTTGAAAAAGGTTTAGGTTAGGAAAATGAGGAAACTTTCAGGATATACATTTCCCTATATTTAAATATGAAACACTGATATGGCTTAAAATTCTACTCAAATAACAAGAATTGCATTTTTAGAGCTAAAACCAGAGAAACAGAAACTGCTAGCTGAAAATTAAGGTAAGATGTTGTTTTACCAAAATTTTAATAGTTACAGACCAGTCCAATACGCAAAATTCCAAGATTTAAAAACAGAAGAGGGTTATCACATAAGCTTAGCAATAGCTTCTCAGAGTATGTTTTTAGCTATGGATTAATCACTGAAAGTTTCATTCACCTAACATAACCCCAATCAAAGATAGCAAAAAGTAGCTAAACTGGAATTTGACTGGAAATTTAATCTATAGCCTGGTAGGCTAGTAGAATTCCAAATCAAAACAAAAAGAAGTCAAACTAGAATTTTATCCTCTGTTTAGGGTAGCTCAACAAAGCTAAAGTCTTATCATTTAGGTCTTTTTGATAGATAATTTTGCTTTTACAGTATGAATACAACATTTTCCAATATATTACCTGAACAATTTAACCCAAGATTCCACTAATTCTGACCCTTCCTATCTCTTCAAATATACCAGAGAGTATGCTAGATCATTTTTCAATTCTCTCTGACCTCAAACTAATGTGAAATATGTCAAATCCGGAGGAAATTAAGCCAGTGCTAAATCATTTAATTATAATAGAATGACACTCTTAACACTATACGGATGTCTTATGTTTGAAATTTTTTGCCCAAACCGACAAGTAAAAAGTGTTTTCGCGAACCAGTTTTGTTTGAGCTCAACCATATGTAATTTTTTCCGTTTTTGCGTTAATCATACAAGCTGGTTAAACCAAAGCTGTCATTGGTTAAACCAGCTGGTTGACGCGAAAAAAGGCCTAAAGATTCTGCCCGGGATTTAGTCTGTGACCGACAACCGGTGGGTCTACCCTATATCCTGCCGGCCATCTTCAGCTGGCTAGTGAAAGGAGTTGTTCAGGATATTTTCAGTTCCCTCAACGGGGAGCTGAAGATCTCTCCTGTGGTAAACTTGGGTAGGTACTTTTGATTGGCTAATTAGGTAAATGACCTGTCCCCTCTGATGGAGCTGTCTTCCTTTTTGGATACTGTAGCCTATTTAATTATCTTGGTCATTTTCCAGACAGTTTTTGATCATATTGTCCAAGACCTAGGCACAGAAGCATCAGAAACATTTTCTTGGAAAATAGTTAGGTTAGGAAAATTGATCTTTCAGAAGGAAATCCAGGGCCAAAAACATTCCGAAAGCATTGTCTAGCTAGGCTAATAGACCATGTTAATTGTCTTCTAATCTCTTATGTTGTTGGAATTTGCCTAGGTGACTGACTAATTTTTAGTTTTTATTCTCTAGTTTTGGGTATGAAAATGTAATTCCTTTTAGGCTATTAGGTAAAATTCTAGTTTAGTAACTTCTTGCTATCTTAGAAAGGGGTTAGGTTAGGAAAATGAAACTTTCAGGGATGTGTCTACAGGTCAAAGTATATCTGAAATTTTAAGCCAAGTCATTTTTTTTTCTAAATTTAGGAAGTGTATTTGTTGATCTTGATTGGGGTTGAACTAAGTTGTAAAGCTGAGAATACTGGATTTTCACTTCTGCCAACATTGGCATACAAAGAAAATTGTTTGGTCAGATAGTATTTGCAGTAAAATTCTAATTAATTGACTTCTTGCTATCTTGGAAAGGGTTTAGGTTAGGAAAATGAAACTTTCAGGGATGGGTCTACAGGCTAAATATTGTCCTGGGAAGGTATTTTCAAGTACCCACCTCTACTCCTTCTCCCTCTAGACTAGAGGGTCCTAAAATTTGCCTACATGACAGGTCCTATACCTATTGAAATTTTGACGAAACAATATTTTACCTTAATTTTCAGTTACTAGTTGCTTTTTCTCTGACTTTAGTTCTGAAAATGCAATTCCTGTTATTTGAGTAGAATTTTGAGCCATATCAATGTTGTTTTTTTTCAAATTTAGGAAATATATTAGCATATTAACTAGCATATTAAATATATTAGCATATTAACATTTTTAACTAGTAAGTAATGCATTGTTCTGGCATCACTCATTACTTCAGTAGTACTATTTTGCTACCTGTTATTTCTGGTCATTTTGAGTTTTATATGTTCTTTGAACTCTTTCAAACAATATGGTATCTTACAGCTTCAATCAGATACTTTTGGGAAGGGGGATTAGATCTCTTCATTTAGGTCACTCTTAGGTCACATTATATGTTTCATTAATGAAAGTTCTTAAGCCAAACTGGCCAGACATGACAATAAACAACAAAGAGTGATGAAACTCTACAAAAAGAAAACTTCAAATGAGACAACAGCCAGTAGAGAGGAAAGACTAAAACAATGCAGATATTTTGCCTGTATCCAAACAAGGCATCCTCAGCGCAAGATAGAAAATTAAAAGAAAACTAATCTAAAAAAATAAATAAAAACCACCACCAATAATAATAAATATGATTGTCACTACTTATCCACATAGGGAAAAGCAGCTATTTGAGTTACTTCAATGAGAATCAAAGGGCAACTGAGGAAAAATTAGTAAAATTGAATCTTAGTTAATTACTTTAATATCATAGATAGGGTCAATATTTAAATTCCCTGTGAATATTGACCCAATTTATGATATTCTTTTGAAAAATGAACCAATAGTCAATGGGGGAATTAAATTTTACACAATCACCAGGGGACAAGTTTACCCACTAGACCAAAAAGAGTTGCTTCAATATTTGCTTACAAGATGATTATTTTGCAAAAATCAAGTATTTGTACCTTATGAATGGGTGATTGACTCTTAATGCAATTTGGTCTTTAGAAGGATCTTGTGCTATAGAACTTATCATTTTAAATCCCAACCAGATCCAGTGACATGCTTACGAGTGGAAAGATTGGGATGAAACTTGATGGGAAGAATAAGCACAAGTTATAGATACATGACTGACATAATTTGAATGGATATGTTCTCTGTAGGGCAGCTGGGGGTTGTTAATTTGGAAAAATTAGAAAAATTGAAGTATTATAACTTAAAAACAGGTGACTGGATCTTAATTATGTTTGATATTTAGAAGGAACTCCTGTCTCAGAGCTCTTATTTCAAATCCTAACCAGATCTGTTGACATTGGAGGGGGAAACTGGAAATTTTGGAAATTGCTTATAAATGTTGTATACATGATTTACATAACCTTGCTGGATCTGCCCTCTTTGGAGGAGTTAGGGGGTGGGGTTCAGTGCTTTGGCAAGCTTGGTGCTTCTGGATGTGCTAGGACAGTGAAAATTGGTAGGTGTGTCACAGGGAGCTGCACAAATTGACTTGATAAAGTTATTTTCTCTGATTTGACTAGTTTATATATAAGGAGGGTCAATTCTGCCCCAAAATTTTTGGGGGGTGGGGGGCGAGCAAGGAATTTTACCTACTGGCTGGTTATTTTACCGATTTTTAATGTCAATAATTAGCATAATGCTCATTTAAATGTAGTGTGTAAAATCACTGAATGTGTTGGTACAACTGTTTTGCTTACCAGCCAAGATTCAGATTTTGGTGCATATCATGTTACTATTTTAATGCTCATTATTTAACCAAATGAAAAATTGTTGCGCCATCTGTAAACTTACAGCAGGAGTGATTAAAACTGCTGTGTTTAACAAACAAGTTTGCCTTTTCCGTAGATGACATGTCAGTATTTTGCTGGTCTATATTAAACCAAACAAAGAATTTTACTGCCATCAGAAAAATTATGGTTCTGTGTTTCTTGATTCTACTGACCCTTTTTTAATTGAGTGACCGAATTTTTTTTTTAGGGGGGGGGTCCCCTCTTCCTGCCCCCAAACATGATGGCCCTGGTCAGATGGCTTGATAGAAAATAGTGTCTTGACATGTTGAAAAATTTAGAGGGAGCAGTTAATCTGGACTTTTCCCAGTTAAAGATAGGGCCACAATTAGTGATATGGAAAGATACCTTAGTATCCAAGGGCTTGTTACTGTGCACTTCAGGGAAGTCATCCAATCCATCAACCATATTCACAGATGGCCAACTCCATACAAGGACGCACAGTGACGTGGGATATTTTAGGCTTTGGTAAGGGCTCTCTTGCTTTCCACAGAATTGTTTTGTGGTCTGACTTGCCAACAGGCCTAAGAGAAAAAAGGGGGGGGGGAGTAAAAATCATCAAAATTTGTGAGGATAAGGTCCAATATACTCCCCAAAGAGTGGGTGGGTATGTGTACTACTTGTTTTAAAGACAAACAAGATGATGACCAATAGCCTGGCTGCTGTATATATTTCTCAGGTGATCATTAGTCATTTAGAGGTAGAAAACCAAGTCACCTCAGTGGCACAATAATCTCTTCATTTAAATTTATGCTTGCTTCAAAATTGTCACCAAAACCAAATTCAAATCTTCAACTAATATTTTTGAGTAACCAAACAGATTTGATTATAACAGGGCATACTGCTACAAACTATCAAACATATCCTTCTCTTCTACCCCCCTATCTATACAAAAGTAGAAACCAAAAAGGGGTTTTGTCAGCTGTCTGTAAGGGCAATGTTTGGTGTCCTAATGTTGCTATTTATTGGGTTTGGGACGGGGGTCAGTGGCGTAGCTCTGTAGGTGCAGCCATAGTTGACACAACTTCAAAGTGCCTGGAGAAATCTGGGGAAGGTGCCTGAAAGAACTGGATGGCACGCTCCCAACCCCCCATTGCATGTCCTGGCTGAAAGTCTATGAAACAAAGGTCAGCACCACCAGGTTAGAATTTTGTGTTGCGTTTTTCCTCTCTTTAAAATACCAATTTCTTGGAGGAAATCGTTTTTTCATTGGAAGGATGTGATAACAGTAGATATAGGTTTGATGTGGTGTTGAGGACACCTCATCATGTGCCTCATCATTTTCTTATGCCTGTTTAAAGTGTAATAAAGCTGGGTATGTTTCCATGTTGTATCCAGGTGGGGTAGATATTCGATTTCAAATCCACTTTGTGAACTCTTGTCAGACTTGTGTCAGAAATAAAAAATTGGTATCATATAAATTATAGACAAAAGACATCAAACACCATTTGTTCATATGCAAACAATTTCAATAGACAAGACTAGCAACAAATCCAAATTAAAATAGTATGCATTAGCTTTATAGGCTATTTTAGACAGAAAATTATTCTTTATGTAAACACATTCTAAAACCACACTGACTTTGCATGACACATGAAGCAAAGAAAGGGGTATAATAAATAAAATCAAATCATGGTACCATACATCTCAAAAGTCAGCATCACACTTGAAAAAATTTAAAAACCATAATTTTTGTTTTTCTTTAAAACCAAACAAAAAGTTGAACGTTTTTTTTCAGCCAGGAAAGGGTAAAACTGACCATATACTGGGTACTGGCGTCTGCAGTCCCATGTTCATGTGGGAAGTTTTACACTGGTAGGACCCATCAACAACTGGGGGAACTATTGCATAAACACAAAACTTCAATAGATAAAGCCTGAAGTTGAAAAATAAAAATGACAGCTTTGATTCTGTTTTTAGACGTCGACATTTTTTGAACCATGATCCTTTAGCTCTTTTTGCAGAGGCGATTTAGAATATATACATATATATATATATATATATATATATATATATATATATATATATATATATATATATATATATATATATATATATATATATATATATATATATATATATATATATATATATATATATATATATATATATATATATATATATATATATATATATATATATATATATATATATATATATATATATATATATATATATATATATATATATATATATATATATATAGAAATTTTGCTACAGTAGAGATACAGTAGATATTTCCATAAGCCCAATTTATAATAACTTCATGTTAAAAGATTCAATCAGTATCTTCCCCCTGTCTAATTTAAGACAACCTGTCCACATATCTAATGAAAATCAAGGTTGTAGGCAGGCAAAATCTATTGCTAAGCAAAGAATTTTGTCCAATTCAATTGGTGAATTGTCTCACTTATTCTGGCTGTTTTTATTATTATTTTTTGCTTTGTTTCATAAATTATTCTTTGTGGATGCAGGACTATTTCTCTCCCAATACTGAACTTCAATCAAAAGGATTGTTATCCACTCTGATAATTAGGTTATTTATTTGCAAATTTTTTGGAGGGTAGTGCTTTTTACATTGTGATAGTACTTTTAAGAGACCCTGAGTAGTACCATTAGTTTTGTTGGAGTGGTAACCCAACAAACAACTGCTCTAATGTCAAAAAGAAAGTTTCTTTGTATTGCATTGTGTTAGGTAATAAAAACTGCACTCATTACCTTAATAAAAAATGTTAGACAATGCATATAAACTCTAGTCATGTTTCATTCTCAACACCATCAACAGAATAGCATAATGTATTATGAACTACTGAATCTGAATGAAAAAATCATGAAGGAGATCTAATGATGGCAATTGATATGTTACAGCCAAGGATTACAAGAAAAATCCCAATAGAAATGATAAAGTTATTTTGTAACATGACAAGGCTCAACCAAATGTTGTAGCATCCATTAATATATGCTTAGAAATGCCCAAATAGAAGTCCTAAACCCATCAATAAGTTAAGTTGGATTGTTTTATAGAAAACAGTCAAACAAGTCACATTTTTCAAAGATTCTCTCTGAACCCCTTGCTAATTAGTATGGAATTTTTATCCCACCCAAATGCTAATGAAACATTTTAAACTCCTTGGTGTCACGAACTTATAAAATCTTTAGTAGGACATTCATGTTTAAAGAATTCTAGACTTTCCAGACAAAGGAAAGTAAAAATTGAATTTTTTTTTTAAGTGGATTAAGGTGGTAGATTAACTTCGAAATGGCCAAATGTTGACAACACTTTAACTATGAAAAACCAAATAGTCTTTGCTGGATCATCAAAGCTGAGAGAAAGTGGGTCATCGCAGATAGGATTTATAAAGAGACCTATATCACACATTATATTATAGGGACCTAGTTTACACGTTTACACTCCATATGATTATCCAATTACATCCCTATACTTTAGCCATTTTTTTCAGTTTTTTGCTTCCACTATCTGAATAGTATTTTATGCTTGGAGAGAAGTATATTTTGGTGTATATGATAAAGCTGATAGCAAGAAAGGCTATTTTCTACAGGCAGCCTTGAATACCACCACATTAAATTCAGCACAGAGATATATCTTTCCTTCAACACTATCTTACAAAGGCATTGTTCTCGCAGATACTAAGGTGCAAAAGAACGCTTTGTAATCTTCAGCAATGGCACCTTTTTTGGGTCTCAAGATTCTTCCTAACCGTTGTCCCTCCTGACGTCTAGAGCCATCATGGGCGGATATCTGGATAAGGACATAGGCATCTGGCAGGTCAAAAGAAGTGTCAGCAATTTTACTGACGAAAATTGTATTTACTGCTATGTTGTTCTTAAACACTTGAAGAACTTTGATTCGTTCAGCTTGTGAAGTAGAGCCACAGAGGAAAGGTTTTCTAAGAGTACTTGAGTAGAATTTGAGTGCATACACATTGTCTCCAAATTCCTCCATGGAAAGTTCCCCCAAAATATCCCCCTCTTCTAAACCCCTATCCCCAAACCTGAAACCCCCTGAAAACGTCTGTACACTTCCCAATACCCGTTACTATATGCAAGCGCTGGTCAAAGTTTGTAACTTGTAGTCCCTCCCACAGGGACTTTGAGGGAGTGAGTCGTCCCCAAATACATAGTTATAAGGTTTTTCGACTACGCTGAATAAAATAGCTATCTCAGAATTTTGATCTGTTGACTCTGGGAAAATAATTAGCGTGGGAGAAGGCCTAGGTGCCCTCCATTTTTTTTGGTTACTTAAAAAGGGCACTAGAACTTTTCATTTCCGTTAGAGTGAGCCCTCTCGCAAGATTCTAGGACCATTAGGTCGATACAATCAACCCTGGGGAAAAAAAAAACAACAAACAAATAAACATGCATCCATGATGTGCCTTCTGGCAAAAAGAAAATACAAAATTCCACATTTTTTTAGATAGGAGCTTGAAACTTCTACAATAGGTTTCTCTAATACGCTGAATCTGATGGTGTGATTTTTATTAAGATTCAGCGCCTTTTGGGGGGTATTTTTCACTATTTTCTGAAATAATGCAAATTTTCTCAGGCTCATAACTTTTGATGGGTAAGAATAAACTTGTTGAAACTTATATGTTTAAAATCAGCATTAAAATGCGATTCGTTTGATGTAGCTATTGGTATAAAAATTCCATTTCTTAGAGTTTTGGTTAATATTGAGCTGGGTAGCTCTTTACTACTGATCGTTACCACGAACTGTTTGATGCCAAGTCAAGCTTCTCCCGATTTTACTTCTCTTTTGAAAGTTCAATATTTTCAGTAAAGTGTCTTACATTTTGTGTAAAAGTTTGTGGGGTTTGCATCTCACTTCTGGTCTTCGATATTTTTTGATGCATATCAGTAATAATATACAACTATATATATATATATATATATATATATATATATATATATATATATATATATATATATATATATATATATATATATATATATATATATATATATATATATATATATGTATATCTATATATATATACATATATATATATATATATATATATATATATATATATATATATATATATATATATATATATATATATATATATATATATATATATATATATATATATATATATATATATATATATATATATATATATATATATATATATATATATATATATATATATATATATATATAAATATATACAATATATATATATATATATATATATATATATATATATATATATATATATATATATATATATATATATATATATATATATATATATATATATATATATATAAATATATACAAATATATATATATATATATATATATTTATATATATATATATATATATATATATATATATATATATATATATATATATATATATATATATAATAAGTTGTCTGTGTGTGTGTGTCTGTCGAGTGCCGTCATGTTTTTGTGTCGACTGACGTCATGTTTGTCGACTGACAAAATTACAGACCGGGACAGCGGGATGCAAATGACGACCGGGACATAGGGAATATAAATGACGACCAGGACATAAGTAAAAAAAAACTAAAAAAAGGTAAAAACTACAAAAAAAACTAAAAACTAATAAAAAAAACCAAAAAGCTAAAAAACCAAAAAATAAAATAAAAAAAAGAAAAAAACTGAAAAATAAAGGAGAAAAACAAAACTAAAAAAATAAAAATAGAAAAAAACTAAAAAGGTAAAAACTACAAAAAACTAAAAAGAAAAAAAACTAAAAAAACTAAAAAAAAGTAAAAACCAAAAAAACTAAAAAGAAAAAAAAGGGGGAAAAACACAAAATTTATTTCCAACAAAAAGTCCGGAATATTGCCAAATCAGAAAAATGATAACAAATGTTGAGAAAAATTTCGGCTTTCTCTATTTAGGTAAGCCGACTACTTTAAATAGACATTTATGAGTTTTTGATCGTGAAATTTCTGTAATACTATTTTTTTTTATTTCCTTCATATAGGCCTAATTTATTAACTAGCTTTATTACCTTTATTTCTATTTTTATCATCATTTTGACTGATTACGTTTTATCGATTCTTTAATAAACTAAAGAAGAAGTAGGGGTTTTCACAAACATTACTGACAACCGTTTTTTTTTTTTTTTTTTTCAATATCACTTGAGACTCTCCTTTTTTTGTGTGTGTGTGTTATTTGAAATTTGGAAGAAAAATAGAAACAAAAATTGGAATTGTTGTTATTCTAATGATGAAAATGGATGAAGCAAGCTAACTTTTAAGGTGTTTTGACGAAAAATCCCTCTGAAGCTAAAGAAGCTATTGGTTAATGTCTTAGTATTGAACTTAATTTCTTCTTTGGCAGAAAGCACTTTATCGGGTTTTTTTTTTTTTTTTTTTTTTACTTAGTCGAGTTTTTATCAGATTATCCGACTGTGAAAGTCAAATTTTTTTTCCTGAACTTCTTTGTTTGAAGCCCTCTGTGTATTTCATAATGTATATTGCTCATTTTTAAAGTAAGAAGTATTCTATTCCCATTCGAACAAAAGATTGACATTAATTTAGTTCCAAATGTTTTCTTTGAGCTCGAATATAAGTAAAAGACTCTGGGCTGGCTATTTCGACTTTTAAATCTAAAAATATCGAATATTCTATTCAATTGGAACTTCGATGTATTTATTCATTGTTCATATTTTGCCCTTTGTTCTTCTATTCTTTTTTTCCAATTATCCAATGCATATTTCTTAGGACAAAGCTGCTGGAGACGATGAAGCGCAAGTTATAGATGAGAATTTCTGTACTGCCTTGGAATATGGCCTCCCCCCAACTGGTGGCTGGGGTATAGGTATTGACAGGGTTGCCATGTTCCTAACGAACTCAAATAATATTAAGGTAAGATACTAGCTTTTGTACTTTTTTGCATGCAATACCTAAATAATGATTATTAGATTATTATTTTGGCATGAAATAAGGCTATGTTTTTTTTTTTTTTTTTTTTTTAGGATCAACTGAACAATCCACTTAAATTCGTTAAACTAAACAATGTATACATTAGAACTAAACATTGTGTTCAACAACGAAAGTTAACAATGTAGACAATGTCTTTGTATGTAAAGCTTTCACGATGTAATAGTAAAGTGAAAGTAAAGAGCAGCCGAGGCAGTGTTCTATTTCAGTGGCTCATCAGGCTAATAGGGAAGTATTCCTCAAAGTTCATCCTTGAGCCTTCTTTTAGGATTAGGAACCAGTGTTGCATTGTGTAATATCTATGGGGCTCGACCAGTGGGCCAAGCAGCTGATACGCCATTGAGAGATGAGTCAATAACATCAGCAGCGAAAGTATTTATAAGCATCTCTGTGACACCACCTGGTCCTGGTGCTTTGTCTCATTTAAGGGATTCCCTTACAGTTTTGATCTTTGACCATATGACAGTATATCTGCCATAAGGTCTCTGACCTTATGACTCAGACCTTAATGTGGTAGTTGATTTGGGGCCAGAACCAATACTTGTTAAGGGGTTTTTAGACAGTTAGTTTTGTTGGCAATCGTAAATTTAATTTGTTTTTAAAATGTTGCCTTTACCATCAGAGTTTTATTTTCATTTCTTTAATTACATTTACCAGTTATTTTCTACTAACCTTTTACTAATTTGTTTGAAAAGTCTTAACAATAGAGGAACAGAGAGGCTACTTGCAAAGGATTTAATGGCTCAAAAATTTTTGTTTTTTTATTGGCTTAAAACTTTGCTCAGGTTTTAGATGCAATTGGATTATAGAAAGGCTTTTCTTTAGATCGTCTTTTCTTTTCTTTATTTGTAAATATTAATTTAATTTTCTTATGAAATAACGTCACAGGTGTGCAACATCGGAGCTCGTCTGGAACTCAGTTTTGCAATCCTTCCACTTCTTGCCTTTCTTATTTCTCACTCAACTCTCTTTTTCAAATGTTGGTTGGGTCTCTCAACTGCTGTAATCGGAATTCTTGTTGTAATGTGACGTTTCATGTGACATATTCTTTGTGATGTTTCATTTCAATAAGGAGGATTATATCTTTGGTAATCCAAGTGTTATTGTCGTGGAACTTTTCTGCCTGGGACTCCATTTGCAGTCTCATTACGGAGATGGCACATGCAGCAAGATGGCTAATTTTATCAATGGTTGTACGAGGAGTGGCCATGTTCAGAATATCTTTGAGCTTTGTAGACAGACGTGTGATGCCCCTGTTCACGCCAGAATATTCAGTTCTTTCGCAGTTGTCCTAAAACACGATCTTGTCATGATGTTACAACGCACGTTATAACCCAAGCTGTAAATAATTTGAATTAATTTGAACTTTCCGTTATATTAAGACACATGCAGAAAGAACGATAAAGGGGAAACTCGTATGCTGATACACTTGGCTGGAATGTCCAACATATGAAACACTAAAATGACTAAAATATCACACTCCTCCGGGAAGAGTTTATCAAAAGATGTGCATAGTCTCTGTTAATACTGCTTGTTAATTATTTAGCAATTCACAGGAAATTGCAAGCTTGTTTTATTAAACTTTGTAACTATTAAACCAGAACTTGAATATATGCTTAAAAATTTTTAATAACAATTATATTTACTGCCGCGGTAGCGAGCATGTATTTCTTATCTTTTTAATGTCATCTCCGCTTACAGTTGCTTGTATGTATGCGTCAGTTACTCTAGTTGTAGGAAGAAGATAGAAAAAGAAGAGTCTCATCCTAGGCAGTGCAATAGCGCTGCCTAAATAAAGACCGATGTGGGCACAATGTATTTTTATTTATTTATTTCTTTGTTTAAACCAGGGCACTTCGTATCGAAGGAGTTGTCGTATAAACTTAAAAAAGAGCTCATTCAATTGGAAATTGAAAGGGCTAGTGCCCTATTTCATATTTGTAAGTGATTGGAGGGCAACTGACCCCCTTCCATCGCCCACCATTTCTCCAAACACATCCAATAAAATTTTGAAATAGCCATTTTGGTCAATGTAATTGAAAGGACTGGAAATTATGTCTTTGAGGATGACAACCCCCAAACCTCAGGGCAAGTCAAGATATTTCCCGGGGTTATATAAGGTACATATAGAAAGGTCGGTCGTAAAAACTTCAGAGGAGTCTTGTTTGATTGGAAATAAGATGTTCTATTTTTAAGATTCAGAGTGATCACAGGATGAACCCCCCCCCCCTCCTATACCTCGTATTTTCCCGAAATGAAACTGAGAGAAATTTTGAGATGGTCATTTGTTGTCAAAGAAACTTCGAAAACAGCTCGTTCGATTGGAAATTGAAAGAGGCGATCTCCTTTTAAATAGTCGAAAGTGATTGGTGAGCAACTACCCCCCTCCCCGCCCACCATTTCCTAAAACACATCCAATAAAAATTTTCAGATATCTATTTTATTCAACGTAATTGAAAGGTCTGGAATCATGTCTTTGAGGATGACAACCCGCCACATCTCTCAGGGCAAGGGATGTAAGTTATGTCCTGTAGGCGCACAAGGTTAGATAAAAAGTGTGATCGTAATACCTTAGGAGGGGGCCCATTGGACTGGTAATCAGAAGTTCTATTGCTCTTTTTAAGATCCAGAGTGATCGGAGGGTGGACAATCCCCACTCGTCGTATTTTCCCGAAAATGCATCTGATTTTAATTACGAGATGGCCATTTGTTGTTGAATAAACTTCGAAAAGGGCTCATTCGATCAGATATTGAAAGGGCCAATGACTCTTTTAATAGTCAAAAGTGATTGGAGGGCAACTAACCCCCGGATCTTAATTAAATTTGATATTTAGAGGTATATCGTGTCTTAGAGCTCTTTTTTCTTTTTTTTTTTTACCCCGACTGGATCCGGTGACATTGGTAAGGGGACCTATACTCTTGGAAAACACTTAGAGCGTAGGTATCGGGATGAAAATTGGTGGGGAAAATAAGCAGAAATCCTAGATACGCGATTGACATAACCGGATCGGATCCGCTCTATTTGGGCAAGTTGGGGGGGGGGGGGGGGTAGTTCTTAATAATTAGAAAAAATGAGGCATTTTTGACTTACGAAGGAGTGATCAGATCTTAATGAAATTTCGTATTTAGAAGGACCCTTTAACTCAGAGCTCTTATTTTAAATCCTGACTGGATCCAGCGTCATTGAGGGGGAGAGTAATACAAGCCTAAGATACGTGACTGACATAACTGGACTGGATCCGACGACATTGTAGGGAGTTGGGGGGCCTAAAATCTTGGAAAACACTTTGATTGGAGGGATCGGGATGAAACTTAATGGGAAAAATAAGCAGAAGTCCTAGATACATGATTGACATAAATGGAACGGATCCGCTCTATTCGGGGGTTGGGGGGAGGGTTAATTCTGAAAAAAATCAAAAAATGAAGTATTTTTAGCTTACGAAGGAGCGATCAGATTTTAATGGAATTTCATTTTTAGAAGGACCTTGTAACTCAGATATCTTATAGTAGATCCTGATCGGATCCAGCTTCATTGGGGGGGGGAGTTGGAGGGAACCGGAAATCTTGGAAAACACTTAAAGCAGAGAGATCAGGATGAAACTTGGTGGGAAGAATTAAAACATGTCCAAGAAACGTGACTAGCATAACTGGACCGAATATGCTCTCTTTGGTGGAGTTGAAGGGGGGGGGGGGTGAGGGGAGTTATTCAGAAAAATTCGAAAAAATGAGGTATTTGTAACTTACGAACGAGTGATCAGATCTTAATGAAATTTGATATTTAGAAGGATCTTGTGCTTTAGAGCTCTTATTTTCCAGACCAGATCTGGTGACATTGAGGGGAGTTGGAAGGGGGAAACCGGAATTTTTCAAAACCGAAACGAAATTTGAGGTATCTTTTTCATTTCGAATTGAATCCGGGGAAATGGGGGGGGGGGTGGAGTGGGAAAATAGAAATCTTGGAAAACGCTTAGAGTCGGAAGATTGGGATGAAAATTGATGGGAAGAATAAACATAAGTTATAGATGCGTGATTGACATAATTAGAATAGATCTGTTCTCTTTGGAGGAGTTGGGGGGGGTGTTAATTTGAAAAAAAAATAGAAAAATTGAGGTATTTTTAACTTAAGAGCGGGTGACCGGATCTCATTGAAATTTGATATTTATAAGGGACTTGTGTCTCAGAGCTCTTATTTGAAATCCCATCCAGATCTGTTGACACTGGGGAGGGGGGAGTTGCAGGGGGAAATTGGAAATCTTGGACAACGCTTACAGTGGAGAAATCGGGATGAAACTTAGTGGGTACAATAAGCAAGTGTCCTAGATACGTGCTTGACTTAGCCGTACTGAATCCGCTCTCTTTGGGGTAGGTAGGGGGTGGGGTTCAGTGCTTTGGCGAGTTTGGTGCTTCTGGACGTGCTAGGACGATGAAAATTAGTAGGCGTGTCAGGGAGCTGCACAAGTTGACTTGATAAAGTTGTTTTTCCCCGATTCTACCATATCTGTGGCTAAAGGGAGAAGAAAAAGCGAAAAAAAATGAGGTATTTATAACTTACGAGGGGGTGATCGTATCTTAATTAATTTTGATATTTAGTAAGACCTCGTGACTCAGAGCTGTTATTTTAAATCCCTGCCGGCATTAAGCCTCTGATTTTTCTTTTAAATCAATCTATTGATTCTTAGAGTTTTGCTAGTATTTGAGCTCTTGTTTCTTCCGGCCTCGTCACAAGTGCCATATGAGCTCTTAGATCTTGTTTTCTTTTCTTTTATCTATCGAAGCAATATGACTTGGCTTCGATATATAAAAGTCAATATGACTTTGCTTTCGTAATAAACTTTCACGTTCGAAGGAAGCAGTCACCCATTTCAGTATTTTAAAGCCTAAACTTCATAGAGGACCGAATATTAATTCTGTTTTTTCTAATAATAATATTAAGTCTGGTTTTATGTTTTAGCCCTCTTCTCCTCTTTGTTTATTTATTTTTATCTCTTCTTTACATGTCTTTTATCTCCAAAGGATTAATGTCCTTTTTCTTTTCTAGGTTCAAATCAGAGCTGAGCAGTAAATTTCGGTCATCCTAATTCTGTTTAGTCTGTACCGTCTATTGCCGTCTTTTTGTGTGATAGCATTCATTTTCACAGAAAAAGGCGCTGCAGCAGACCAGACTTCTTGTAATTGTAAATTTTAAATAAAAATCAAGGGTTCTCAACCTTAAGTTAGTTTCATTCTCCATAAAATTCTTGTCTATGCCTTTTTTCTCCCCTTTTTTAATATTTAAAAAGAAATAGAACCCTTTACATTTTTAATAAATTATACTTTTTTCTCATCTCTCGCTAAACGAGTTTGCTGCTCATTCAAGCTTTTATGCTCCTTGTACAGCCTCTGCTTCTCAGCCAAGAAATCGTCTCCTGAGTCAACAAACAATCAATAAAATAAATTCGAGACATTTTATTTACTCTTTATTTAAATAAAGATTTAAAATCTTGTTTATATAAAACTCTAGTATTTTGTATTCTTAAAGCTAATCATATCTACTAATTACTCCTCCTAGAGTCAGGAATTTTTTTAAGGAACCCTGATAAAAAGGTTGAGTCGGTTGTGAAGGTGATCTTACTCAAAATCACAGTCCTAGAATTGTTTTTGTGTTAGAAAAAGAAGTACCGTATCTTTACACTCATGAATCTACACTGCTGAATTAATAGAATTATGATTATAAAATAGATAAATAGACTGATAGGTCGCACATAATTTTAGAGCAATCAATAGGCAATGCAAAACTTTCAGTCTTAATTTTGATAACATAGAGGAGCGGATTTATGCTACGGGGAAGAGTTCAACCTTGGAAAACCCCGTACTCTCATAAGAATCAAATTAAACTCAAGTAGTTTCGGACATCTAACCAAGGCTTGGCGTGTTTCCATAAGAATCTTTGTGGAAAACTAGGAAGTGTCCTAGTTACTACAGAGAATTGTAACACATTTCAAGGTCTATATATCAAATATATGTAAACAGATAACAGTTATCTCTCAAATATAGAAATATTTTAAACCCTTAAAAATTTGCAGACAAAAGGTATTAGTTGTGCTATAATTATGCTATTAAAATGAATTGTGCAAGATTTAAAAAAGATTTTTTCACAAATGAAGCTGAACAAGCAGCTACCTCTGTTTAAAGCACATGTTTTTCAAATTTCCTATTGAGTTTCTGCCTTTTTGACAACCTGGTTGCACAGATCGACTTAAGGTTTCCTTCAAAATCCTCAACAACTGTTCCTAAAAGTAAGGAAAGTCATGATTACAAAAAAAAACAGCTTACGCACATTCAATATTAATTTCAGCAATTCCTCCTCCCTCCTCCACGCCTTTCAAAAATCTCTACGTCATTCCCAGCTTTATATATTTTACTATCTTCCTTATTGTCCCATAATTTTTAGGTTCCATCATTGAAACCAACCTTAAATCCTGTAATTCGGGACTAAGACCCATGATATGAAGTAGATCCTTGCCATTTTCTCCACACATAGAACATGAGTAAGGACCATCTATTACCCTTATCCTCCCTAAATATTTCCTCCTTTCTCCAACTGCTAAAAACTACCAATCTCTGATATATACCGCTTAATTTCTTCACTATTGAAACCCTCCTAAAATATCTGGGGATATATCATATCCCCAGACCTCCTTCCATTGCTGGTAAACGCCGAGGCCGTGACTTAAAAGTGCTATTTCTGAATCTCCTGATCCTCCACCAAACTTTTTACTAATTTTGCTACTTTTTCCGCTTCTAGTCCCATCTCCTTCCCTTTGTTCCAAACTCCTGATAACCCGCAACTATTTAAGATTGATCTCACCTTGGAAGCCTATGAACTTTTTTTTTTCATCCTGCAATACCTACTGAAACGCTGCATTTACTAATCTATCATTTGGTAAAGCAGTCATCTTTTCTGAGTATTCTATCATTCTAACCCATTAATTACCCTCAATGGAAACAATCCTAGATCACCCTTTAATACTAAACTATTGAATTGTCCACTTAGTCCTAAAAGTCTCGTGAAATGTCCTAAATAAATTCTTGCTACTTTTTCCCCTTTTTCACATCCCTGTTCTTAGATGCCTAAGTGGGCTCTTCAGTAACAACGAGGAAGATTTCTAGCCCCTCCCACTGGCAATTTGCACTTCATCACTCCACTTCCCTCAACTTGTAAACTTACACCCCAAAAAAATAAAATCTTTAAGTTCTTTCATCTCTTTCCCTTTAAATGTAACTTATTCTTTTCCCTTTCTCCTTTTCCAAAAACTAGTTTAACTAGTTTTTCGTTTGAAATAGTTCAAAGAACATGGAAAACTCGAAACGACCAGAAATAAAAGGCAGCGAAATAGTCCGGCTGATCAATAAAAGAATTGTTGTTGTAAGATGAACCTAATATGTCATATTATTTCAAAATTGACACATTGTAGACGTATTATAGACAAAATATGACATATTTCGGATAAATTACAAACAAAATATTGACAAAATGTGGCTGAAATTGACAAATTTTCGGGTGCTTAGGGGACATATTAACGGAACAGAAAGTTTGAAACACTGATTTCTTACGTTATATTCATTGTCAACCCTTTTATATCCTGCCGGCCATCTTCAGCAGGCTAGTGAAAGGAGTTGTTCAGGATATTTTTAGTTCCCTCAACGGGGAGCTGAAGATCTCTCCTGTGGTAAACTTGGGTAGGTACTTTTGATTGGCTAATTAGGTAAATGACCTGTCCCCTCTGATGGAGCTGTCTTCCTTTTTGGATACTGTAGCCTATTTAATTATCATGGTCATTTTCCAGACAGTTTTTGATCATATTGTCCAAGACGTAGACACAGAAGCATCAGAAACATTTTCTTGGAAAATAGTTAGGTTAGGAAAATTGATCTTTCAGAAGGAAATCCAGGGCCAAAAACATTCCGAAAGCATTGTCTAGCTAGGCTAATAGACCATGTTAATTGTCTTCTAATCTCTTATGTTGTTGGAATTTGCCTAGGTGACTGACTAATTTTTAGTTTTTATTCTCTAGTTTTGGGTATGAAAATGTAATTCCTTTTAGGCTATTAGGTAAAATTCTAGTTTAGTAACTTCTTGCTATCTTAGAAAGGGGTTAGGTTAGGAAAATGAAACTTTCAGGGATGTGTCTACAGGTCAAAGTATATCTGAAATTTTAAGCCAAGTCATTTTTTCTAAATTTAGGAAGTTTCATTTTCATATTTAGGAGTTTCATTTTCCTAACCTAATTGCTTTCTGAGATAGCAAGAAGTTACTAAATTAGGATTTACAGGCTACTTGACTGAAATTTTAAGCCAAGTCATTTTTTTTCTAAATTTAGGAAGTGTATTTGTTGATCTTGATTGGGGTTGAACTAAGTTGTAAAGCTGAGAATACTGGATTTTCACTTCTGCCAACATTGGCATACAAAGAAAATTGTTTGGTCAGATAGTAATTGCAGTAAAATTCTAATTAATTGACTTCTTGCTATCTTGGAAAGCGTTTAGGTTAGGAAAATGAAACTTTCAGGGATGGGTCTACAGGCTAAATATTGTCCTGGGAAGGTATTTTCAAGTACCCACCTCTACTCCTTCTCCCTCTAGACTAGAGGGTCCTAAAATTTGCCTACATGACAGGTCCTATACCTATTGAAATTTTGATGAAACAATATTTTACCTTAATTTTCAGTTACTAGTTGCTTTTTCTCTGACTTTAGTTCTGAAAATGCAATTCCTGTTATTTGAGTAGAATTTTGAGCCATATCAATGTTTTTTTTTCCAAATTTAGGAAATATATTAGCATATCTTTAAAACCTTATAAAATGAAAGTAAGCCAAGTTATGAAGCAGAAAAAAAATTTGTTGTACTTCAATTATGCAGAAGATTTATTTTGCAAGGTTTCATTTTTATAACACGTCTTTAAAGGTCAGGGTCCTCTAGAGGGAGGAGTGGAGGTAGTTGGTTTAAAATACCTTCCCAGGACATACTTTAGTCTGTAGATTCATACCTGAAAATTTCATTTTCCTAACCTAAACCCTTTCTGAGATTGAAAGAAGTCAATTGACTAGAATTTTACCATATTTGCAAATAAAAGAGCTGTGTACAAATTTTGATTAAAATCCATCCAATTTTCCTAAAAATAACACAAGGTTATGAATATCAACTTCAGAAGAACCATTAAATCAACTGGTTGGGCTAAAATAGAAGTACATACAATACCTTTTTATTTAGCCTAGTTTTCAATACATAGTAAGCCAGTTTTTGCCATGTTTGTAAAAATTTTACAATGTTTTACTTTCATAACACAAAGATTTTAAAGGTCAGTGCTCTCTGCAGAGAGAAGGGGTAGATGTAGGTATTTCAAAATGGTCCTGGGTCCTGGGACATACTTTAGTTGATAGACTCATCTCTGAAAGTTTCATTTTCCTAACCTAACCCCTTCCCAAGGCAGTAAAAAGTAGCCTAGGTAAACTAGAATGTGACCAGAAACACTTTGTAATTCTTGTTTATGTCTTGATGTACATTTTATTTACCATTGATTGTTAAGTTTCTATGACAACTCCTTTTACACTTCTTCTATGCCAAGATGTTTATTTTTAACTAGTAAGTAATGCATTGTTCTGGCATCACTCATTACTTCAGTAGTACTATTTTGCTACCTGTTATTTCTGGTCATTTTGAGTTTTATATGTTCTTTGAACTCTTTCAAACAATAGGTATCTTACAGCTTCAATCAGATACTTTTGGGAAGGGGGATTAGATCTCTTCATTTAGGTCACTCTTAGGTCACATTATATGTTTCATTAAAGAAAGTTCTTAAGCCAAACTGGCCAGACATGACAATAAACAACAAAGAGTGATGAAACTCTACAAAAAGAAAACTTCAAATGAGACAACAGCCAGTAGAGAGGAAAGGCTAAAACAATGCAGATATTTTGCCTGTATCCAAACAAGGCATCCTCAGCGCAAGATAGAAAATTAAAAGAAAACTAATCTAAAAAAATAAATAAAAACCACCACCAATAATAATAAATATGATTGTCACTACTTATCCACATAGGGAAAAGCAGCTATTTGACTTACTTCAATGAGAATCAAAGAGCAACTGAGGAAAAATTAGTAAAATTGAATCTTAGTTAATTACTTTAATATCATAGATTGGGTCAATATTTAAATTCCCTGTGAATATTGACCCAATTTATGATATTCTTTTGAAAAATGAACCAATAGTCAATGGGGGAATTAAATTTTAGACAATCACCAGGGGACAAGTTTACCCACTAGACCAAAAAGAGTTGCTTCAATATTTGCTTACAAGATGATTATTTTGCAAAAATCAAGTATCTGTACCTTATAAATGGGTGATTGACTCTTAATGCAATTTGGTCTTTAGAAGGATCTTGTGCTATAGAACTTATCATTTTAAATCCCAACCAGATCCAGTGACATGCTTACGAGTGGAAAGATTGGGATGAAACTTGATGGGAAGAATAAGCACAAGTTATAGATACATGACTGACATAATTTGAATGGATATGTTCTCTGTAGGGCAGCTGGGGGTTGTTAATTTGGAAAAATTAGAAAAATTGAAGTATTATAACTTAAAAACAGGTGACTGGATCTTAATTATGTTTGACATTTAGAAGGAACTCCTGTCTCAGAGCTCTTATTTCAAATCCTAACCAGATCTGTTGACATTGGAGGGGGAAACTGGAAATTTTGGAAATTGCTTATAAATGTTGTATACATGATTTACATAACCTTGCTGGATCTGCCCTCTTTGGAGGAGTTAGGGGGTGGGGTTCGGTGCTTTGGCAAGCTTGGTGCTTCTGGATGTGCTAGGACAGTGAAAATTGGTAGGTGTGTCACAGGGAGCTGCACAAATTGACTTGATAAAGTTTTTTCTCTGATTTGACTATCTGGAGGGCTGAAGGGAGAGAGAAAATTAGAAAAATTGAGGTATTTTTAACTTACATTTGGGTGATTGGATCCTAATGAATCTTGATATTTAGAGGAACCTTGTGACTCAGTTCTTATTTTAAATCCTGACTGGCATTAAGGCTCTGATATTCCTTTTAAAGCAATCTATTATATTCTTAGAAACTTGACAGCTCATACCATATGAGCTCTTGGATCTTTCAACCTTGTTACAAGTGCCATATGAGCTCTTAGTTCATTTCCTGAACTATGTAATATTTTTTGCACCTAAATTTACATTATTTTCAGTTTGAGATACATCATTTTCAAAGGATTCTTTTATAAATTTGAGTCTTTATGATCAAATTGTGTTTTTATTATCTAGTTAATATCCTGAAAAATTTGTCAAACTATTTCCTACAATGCATTATTTTCAATAAATATGTCCTTTGTTTTTGTCCCATGGTCTTCAATAACATGGGCCAACCAGTGCCTCTTTTTCCTTTCAAAACCCATATTGTAGTGCGGTATTTAGGAAAATTCTAAATCCATTCATTAAAGTTTATATATAAGGAGGGTCAATTCTGCCCCAAATGTTTTGGGGGGTGGGGGGCGAGCAAGGAATTTTACCTACTGGCTGGTTATTTTACCGACTTTTTTAATGTCAATAATTAGCATAATGCTCATTTAAATGTAGTGTGTAAAATCACTGAATGTGTTGGTACAACTGTTTTGCTTACCAGCCAAGATTCAGATTTTGGTGCATATCATGTTACTATTTTAATGCTCATTATTTAACCAAATGAAGAATTGTTGCGCCATCTGTAAACTTACAGCAGGAGTGATTAAAACTGCTGTGTTTAACAAACAAGTTTGCCTTTTCTGTAGATGACATGTCAGTATTTTTCTGGTCTATATTAAACCAAACAAAGAATTTTACTGCCATCAGAAAAATTATGGTTCTGTGTTTCTTGATTCTACTGACCCTTTTTTAATTGAGTGACCGAATTTTTTTTTAGGGGGGGGGGTCCCCTCTTCCTGCCCCCAAACATGATGGCCCTGGTCAGATGGCTTGATAGAAAATAGTGTCTTGACATGTTGAAAAATTTAGAGGGAGCAGTTAATCTGGACTTTTCCCAGTTAAAGATAGGGCCACAATTAGTGATATGGAAAGATACCTTAGTATCCAAGGGCTTGTTACTGTGCACTTCAGGGAAGTCATCCAATCCATCAACCATATTCACAGATGGCCAACTCCATACAAGGACGCACAGTGACGTGGGATATTTTAGGCTTTGGTAAGGACTCTCTTGCTTTCCACAGAATTGTTTTGTGGTCTGACATGCCAACAGGCCTAAGAGAAAAAGGGGGGGGGGAGTAAAAATCATCAAAATTTGTGAGGATAAGGTCCAATATACTCCCCAAAGAGTGGGTGGGTATGTGTACTACTTGTTTTAAAGACAAACAAGATGATGACCAATAGCCTGGCTACTGTATATATTTCTCAGGTGATCAATAGTCATTTAGAGGTAGAAAACCAAGTCACCTCAGTGGCACAATAATCTTTTCATTTAAATTTATGCTTACTTCAAAGTTGTCACCAAAACTAAATTCAAATCTTCAACTAATATTTTTGAGTAACCAAACAGATTTAATTATAACATGGTATACTGCTACAAACTATCAAACATATCCTTCTCTTCTATCCCCCTATCTATACAAAAGTAGAAACCAAAAAGGGGTTTTGTCAGCTGTCTGTAAGGGCAATGTTTGGTGTCCTAATGTTGCTATTTATTGGGTTTGGGACGGGGGTCAGTGGCGTAGCTCTGTAGGTGCAGCCATAGTTTACACAACTTCAAAGTGCCTGGAGAAATATGGGGATGGTGCCTGAAAGAACTGGATGGCATGCTCCCAACCCCCCATTGCATGTCCTGGCTGAAAGTCTATGAAACAAAGGTCAGCACCACCAGGTTAGAATTTTGTGTTGCGTTTTTCCTCTCTTTAAAATACCAATTTCTTGGAGGAAATCGTTTTTTCATTGGAAGGATGTGATAACAGTAGATATAGGTTTGATGTGGTGTTGAGGACACCTCATCATGTGCCTCATCATTTTCTTATGCCTGTTTAAAGTGTAATAAAGCTGGGTATGTTTCCATGTTTTATCCAGGTGGGGTAGATATTCGATTTCAAATCCACTTTGTGAACTCTTGTCAGACTTGTGTCAGAAATAAAAAATTGGTATCATATAAATTGTAGACAAAAGACATCAAACACCATTTGTTCATATGCAAACAATTTCAATAGACAAGACTAGCAACAAATCCAAATTAAAATAGTATGCATTAGCTTTATAGGCTATTTTAGACAGAAAATTATTCTTTATGTAAACACATTCTAAAACCACACTGACTTTGCATGACACATGAAACAAAAAAAGGGGTATAATAAATAAAATCAAATCATGGTACCATACATCTCAAAAGTCAGCATCACACTTGAAAAAATTTAAAAACCATAATCTTTGTTTTTCTTTAAAACCAAACAAAAAGTTGAACGTTTTTTTCAGCCAGGAAAGGGTAAAACTGACCATATACTGGGTACTGGCGTCTGCAGTCCCATGTTCATGTGGGAAGTTTTACACTGGTAGGACCCATCAACAACTGGGGGAACTATTGCATAAACATAAAACTTCAATAGATAAAGCCTGAAGTTGAAAAATAAAAATGACAGCTTTGATTCTGTTTTTAGACGTCGACATTTTTTGAACCATGATCCTTTAGCTCTTTTTGCAGAGGCGATTTAGAATATATACATATATATATATATATATATATATATATATATATATATATATATATATATATATATATATATATATATATATATATATATATATATATATATATAGAAATTTTGCTACAGTAGAGATACAGTAGATATTTCCATAAGCCCAATTTATAATAACTTCATGTTAAAAGATACAATCAGTATCTTTCCCCTGTCTAATTTAAGACAACCTGTCCACATATCTAATGAAAATCAAGGTTGTAGGCAGACAAAATCTATTGCTAAGCAAAGAATTTTGTCCAATTCAATTGGTGAATTGTCTCACTTATTCTGGCTGTTTTTATTATTATTTTTTGGTTTGTTTCATAAATTATTCTTTATGGATGCAGGACTATTTCTCTCCCAATACTGAACTTCAATCAAAAGGATTGTTATCCACTCTGATAATTAGGTTATTTATTTGCAAATTTTTTGGGGGGTAGTGCTTTTTACATTGTGATAGTACTTTTAAGAGACCCTGAGTAGTACCATTAGTTTTGTTGGAGTGGCAACCCAACAAACAACTGCTCTAATGTCAAAAAGAAAGTTTCTTTGTATTGCATTGTGTTAGGTAATAAAAACTGCACTCATTACCTTAATAAAAAATGTTAGACAATGCATATAAACTCTAGCCATGTTTCATTCTCAACACCATCAACAGAATAGCATAATGTATTATGAACTACTGAATCTGAATGAAAAAATCATGAAGGAGATCTAATGATGGCAATTGATATGTTACAGCCAAGGATTACAAGAAAAATCCCAATAGAAATGATAAAGTTATTTTGTAACATGACAAGGCTCAACCAAATGTTGTAGCATCCATTAATATATGCTTAGAAATGCCCAAATAGAAGTCCTAAACCCATCAATAAGTTAAGTTGGATTGTTTTATAGAAAACAGTCAAACAAGTCACATTTTTCAAAGATTCTCTCTGAACCCCTTGCTAATTAGTATGGAATTTTTATCCCACCCAAATGCTAATGAAACATTTTAAACTCCTTGGTGTCACGAACTTATAAAATCTTTAGTAGGACATTCATGTTTAAAGAATTCTAGACTTTCCAGACAAAGGAAAGTCAAAACTGAATTTTTTTTTTTAAGTGGATTAAGGTGGTAGATTAACTTCGAAATGGCCAAATGTTGACAACACTTTAACTATGAAAAACCAAATAGTCTTTGCTGGATCATCAAAGCTGAGAGAAAGTGGGTCATCACAGATAGGATTTATAAAGAGACCTATATCACACATTATATTATAGGGACCTAGTTTACACGTTTACACTCCATATGATTATCCAATTCCATCCCTATACTTTAGCCATTTTTTTCAGTTTTTTGCTTCCACTATCTGAATAGTATTTTATGCTTGGAGAGAAGTATATTTTGGTGTATATGATAAAGCTGATAGCAAGAAATGCTATTTTCTACAGGCAGCCTTGAATACCACCACATTAAATTCAGCACAGAGATATATCTTTCCTTCAACACTATCTTACAAAGGCATTGTTCTCGCAGATACTAAGGTGTAAAAGAACGCTTTGTAATCTTCAGCAATGGCACCTTTTTTGGGTCTCAAGATTCTTCCTAACCGTTGTCCCTCCTGACGTCTAGAGCCATCATGGGCGGATATCTGGATAAGGACATAGGCATCTGGCAGGTCAAAAGAAGTGTCAGCAATTTTACTGACGAAAATTGTATTTACTGCTATGTTGTTCTTAAACACTTGAAGAACTTTGATTCGTTCAGCTTGTGAAGTAGAGCCACAGAGGAAAGGTTTTCTAAGAGTACTTGAGTAGAATTTGAGTGCATACACATTGTCTCCAAATTCCTCCATGGAAAGTTCCCCCAAAATATCCCCCTCTTCTAAACCCCTATCCCCAAACCTGAAACCCCCTGAAAACGTCTGTACACTTCCCAATACCCGTTACTATATGCAAGCGCTGGTCAAAGTTTGTAACTTGTAGTCCCTCCCACAGGGACTTTGAGGGAGTAAGTCGTCCCCAAATACATAGTTATAAGGTTTTTCGACTACGCTGAATAAAATAGCTATCTCAGAATTTTGATCTGTTGACTCTGGGAAAATAATTAGCGTGGGAGAAGGCCTAGGTGCCCTCCATTTTTTTGGTCACTTAAAAAGGGCACTAGAACTTTTCATTTCCGTTAGAGTGAGCCCTCTCGCAAGATTCTAGGACCATTAGGTCGATACAATCAACCCTGGGGAAAAAAAACAACAAACAAATAAACATGCATCCATGATGTGCCTTCTGGCAAAAAGAAAATACAAAATTCCACATTTTTTTAGATAGGAGCTTGATCTTCTACAATAGGTTTCTCTAATACGCTGAATCTGATGGTGTGATTTTTATTAAGATTCAGCGCCTTTTGGGGGGTATTTTTCACTATTTTCTGAAATAATGCAAATTTTCTCAGGCTCATAACTTTTGATGGGTAAGAATAAACTTGTTGAAACTTATATGTTTAAAATCAGCATTAAAATGCATTCGTTTGATGTAGCTATTGGTATAAAAATTCCATTTCTTAGAGTTTTGGTTAATATTGAGCTGGGTAGCTCTTTACTACAGATCGTTACCACGAACTGTTTGATGCCAAGTCAAGCTTCTCCCGATTTTACTTCTCTTTTGAAAGTTCAATATTTTCAGTAAAGTGTCTTACATTTTGTGTAAAAGTTTGTGGGGTTTGCATCTCACTTCTGGTCTTTGATATTTTTTGATGCATATCAGTAATAATATACAACTATATATCTATATATATATATATGTATATCTATATATATATATATACATATATATATATATATATATATATATATATATATATATATATATATATATATATATATATATAAATATATATATATATATATATATATATATATATATATATATATATATATATATATATTATATATATATATATAAATATATACAAATATATATATATATATATATATATATATATATATATATATATATATATATATATATATATATAAATAAGTTGTCTGTGTGTGTGTGTGTCTGTCGAGTGCCGTCATGTTTTTGTGTCGACTGACGTCATGTTTGTCGACTGACAAAATTACAGACCGGGACAGCGGGATGCAAATGACGACCGGGACATAGGGAATATAAATGACGACTGGTACACTCAAAGAGAAAGCGACCGGGACACAAGGAATGTTCGATTAGCAATCACCATCAACAAAGCACCGGGACACAAATAACGACCGGGACACAGGGAATATAAATGACGACCAGGACATAAGTAAAAAAAAACTAAAAAAAGGTAAAAACTACAAAAAAAACTAAAAACTAATAAAAAAAAACCAAAAAGCTAAAAAACTAAAAAATAAAATAAAAAAAAGAAAAAACTGAAAAATAAAGGAGAAAAACAAAACTAAAAAAATAAAAATAGAAAAAAACTAAAAAGGTAAAAACTACAAAAAACTAAAAAGAAAAAAAACTAAAAAAACTAAAAAAAAGTAAAAACCAAAAAAACTAAAAAGAAAAAAAAGGGGGAAAAACACAAAATTTATTTCCAACAAAAAGTCCGGAATATTGCCAAATCAGAAAAATGATAACAAATGTTGAGAAAAATTTCGGCTTTTTCTCTATTTAGGTAAGCCGACTACTTTAAATAGACATTTATGAGTTTTTGATCGTGAAATTTCTGTAATACTATTTTTTTTTATTTCCTTCATATAGGCCTAATTTATTAACTAGCTTTATTACCTTTATTTCTATTTTTATCATCATTTTGACTGATTACGTTTTATCGATTCTTTAATAAACTAAAGAAGAAGTAGGGGTTTTCACAAACATTACTGACAACCGTTTTTTTTTTTTTTTTTTTTCAATATCACTTGAGACTCTCCTTTTTTTGTGTGTGTGTGTTATTTGAAATTTGGAAGAAAAATAGAAACAAAAATTGGAATTGTCGTTATTCTAATGATGAAAATGGATGAAGCAAGCTAACTTTTAAGGTGTTTTGACGAAAAATCCCTCTGAAGCTAAACAAGAAGCTATTGGTTAATGTCTTAGTATTGAACTTAATTTCTTCTTTGGCAGAAAGCACTTTATCAGGTTTTTTTTTTTTTTTTTTTTTACTTAGTCGAGTTTTTATCAGATTATCCGACTGTGAAAGTCAAATTTTTTTTCCTGAACTTCTTTGTTTGAAGCCCTCTGTGTATTTCATAATGTATATTGCTCATTTTTAAAGTAAGAAGTATTCTATTCCCATTCGAACAAAAGATTGACATTAATTTAGTTCCAAATGTTTTCTTTGAGCTCGAATATAAGTAAAAGACTCTGGGCTGGCTATTTCGACTTTTAAATCTAAAAATATCGAATATTCTATTCAATTGGAACTTTGATGTATTTATTCATTGTTCATATTTTGCCCTTTGTTCTTCTATTCTTTTTTTCCAATTATCCAATGCATATTTCTTAGGACAAAGCTGCTGGAGACGATGAAGCGCAAGTTATAGATGAGAATTTCTGTACTGCCTTTGAATATGGCCTCCCCCCAACTGGTGGCTGGGGTATGGGTATTGACAGGGTTGCCATGTTCCTAACGAACTCAAATAATATTAAGGTAAGATACTAGCTTTTGTACTTTTTTGCATGCAATACCTAAATAATGATTATTAGATTATTATTTTGGCGTGAAATAAGGCTATGTTTTTTTTTTGTTTTTTTTTTAGGATCAACTGAACAATCCACTTAAATTCGTTAAACTAAACAATGTATACATTAGAACTAAACATTGTGTTCAACAACGAAAGTTAACAATGTAGACAATGTCTTTGTATGCAAAGCTTTCACGATGTAATAGTAAAGTGAAAGTAAAGAGCAGCCGAGGCAGTGTTCTATTTCAGTGGCTCATCAGGCTAATAGGGAAGTATTCCTCAAAGTTCATCCTTGAGCCTTCTTTTAGGATTAGGAACCAGTGTTGCATTGTGTAATATCTATGGGGCTCGACCAGTGGGCCAAGCAGCTGATACGCCATTGAGAGATGAGTCAATAACATCAGCAGCGAAAGTATTTATAAGCATCTCTGTGACACCACCTGGTCCTGGTGCTTTGTCTCATTTAAGGAATTCCCTTACAGTTTTGATCTTTGACCATATGACAGTATATCTGCCATAAGGTCTCTGACCTTATGACTCAGACCTTAATGTGGTAGTTGATTTGGGGCCAGAACCAATACTTGTTAAGGGGTTTTTAGACAGTTAGTTTTGTTGGCAATCGTGAATTTAATTTGTTTTTAAAATGTTGCCTTTACCATCAGAGTTTTATTTTCATTTCTTTAATTACATTTACCAGTTATTTTCTACTAACCTTTTACTAATTTGTTTGAAAAGTCTTAACAATAGAGGAACAGAGAGGCTACTTGCAAAGGATTTAATGGCTCAAAAATTTTTGTTTTTTTATTGGCTTAAAACTTTGCTCAGGTTTTAGATGCAATTGGATTATAGAAAGGCTTTTCTTTAGATCGTCTTTTCTTTTCTTTATTTGTAAATATTAATTTAATTTTCTTATGAAATAACGTCACAGGTGTGCAACATCGGAGCTCGTCTGGAACTCAGTTTTGCAATCCTTCCACTTCTTGCCTTTCTTATTTCTCACTCAACTCTCTTTTTCAAATGTTGGTTGGGTCTCTCAACTGCTGTAATCGGAATTCTTGTTGTAATGTGACGTTTCATGTGACATATTCTTTGTGATGTTTCATTTCAATAAGGAGGATTATATCTTTGGTAATCCAAGTGTTATTGTCGTGGAACTTTTCTGCCTGGGACTCCATTTGCAGTCTCATTACGGAGATGGCACATGCAGCAAGATGGCTAATTTTATCAATGGTTGTACGAGGAGTGGCCATGTTCAGAATATCTTTGAGCTTTGTAGACAGACGTGTGATGCCCCTGTTCACGCCAGAATATTCAGTTCTTTCGCAGTTGTCCTAAAACACGATCTTGTCATGATGTTACAACGCACGTTATAACCCAAGCTGTAAATAATTTGAATTAATTTGAACTTTCCGTTATATTAAGACACATGCAGAAAGAACGATAAAGGGGAAACTCGTATGCTGATACACTTGGCTGGAATGTCCAACATATGAAACACTAAAATGACTAAAATATCACACTCCTCCGGGAAGAGTTTATCAAAAGATGTGCATAGTCTCTGTTAATACTGCTTGTTAATTATTTAGCAATTCACAGGAAATTGCAAGCTTGTTTTATTAAACTTTGTAACTATTAAACCAGAACTTGAATATATGCTTAAAAATTTTTAATAACAATTATATTTACTGCCGCGGTAGCGAGCGTGTATTTCTTATCTTTTTAATGTCATCTCCGCTTACAGTTGCTTGTATGTATGCGTCAGTTACTCTAGTTGTAGGAAGAAGATAGAAAAAGAAGAGTCTCATCCTAGGCAGTGCAATAGCGCTGCCTAAATAAAGACCGATGTGGGCACAATGTATTTTTATTTATTTATTTCTTTGTTTAAACCAGGGCACTTCGTATCGAAGGAGTTGTCGTAGAACTTAAAAAAGAGCTCATTCAATTGGAAATTGAAAGGGCTAGTGCCCTATTTAATATTTGTAAGTGATTGGAGGGCAACTGACCCCCTTCCATCGCCCACCATTTCTCCAAACACATCCAATAAAATTTTGAAATAGCCATTTTGGTCAATGTAATTGAAAGGACTGGAAATTATGTCTTTGAGGATGACAACCCCCAAACCTCAGGGCAAGTCAAGATATTTCCCGGGGTTATATAAGGTACATATAGAAAGGTCGGTCGTAAAAACTTCAGAGGAGTCTTGTTTGATTGGAAATAAGATGTTCTATTTTTAAGATTCAGAGTGATGAGAGGATGAACCCCCCCCCTCCTATACCTCGTATTTTCCCGAAATGAAACTGAAAGAAATTTTGAGATGGTCATTTGTTGTCAAAGAAACTTCGAAAACAGCTCGTTCGATTGGAAATTGAAAGAGGCGATCTCCTTTTAAATAGTCGAAAGTGATTGGTGAGCAACTACCCCCCCTCCCACCATTTCCCAAAACACATCCAATAAAAATTTTCAGATATCTATTTTATTCAACGTAATTGAAAGGTCTGGAATCATGTCTTTGAGGATGACAACCCGCCACATCTCTCAGGGCAAGGGATGTAAGTTATGTCCTGTAGGCGCACAAGGTTAGATAGAAAGTGTGATCGTAATACCTTAGGAGGGGGCCCATTGGACTGGTAATCAGAAGTTCTATTGCTCTTTTTAAGATCCAGAGTGATCGGAGGGTGGACAATCCCCACTCCTCGTATTTTCCCGAAATGTATCTCATTTAATTTTGAGATGGCCATTTGTTGTCGTAGAAACTTCGAAAAGGGCTCATTCGATCCGAAATTAAAAGGGGGAGTGCTCTTTTAATAGTCAAAAGTGATTGGAGGGCAACTAACCCCCGGATCTTAATTAAATTTGATATTTAGAGGTATATCGTGTCTTAGAGCTCTTTTTTTTTTTACCCCGACTGGATCCGGTGACATTGGTAAGGGGACCTATACTCTTGGAAAACACTTAGAGCGTAGGTATCGGGATGAAAATTGGTGGGGAAAATAAGCAGAAATCCTAGATACGCGATTGACATAACCGGATCGGATCCGCTCTATTTGGGCAAGTTGGGGGGGGGGTAGTTCTGAATAATTAGAAAAAATGAGGCATTTTTGACTTACGAAGGAGTGATCAGATCTTAATGAAATTTCGTATTTAGAAGGACCTTGTAACTCAGAGCTCTTATTTTAAATCCTGACCGGATCCAGCGTCATTGAGGGGGAGAGTAATACAAGCCTAAGATACGTGACTGACATAACTGGACTGGATCCGACGACATTGTGGGGAGTTGGGGGGGGGGGCCTAAAATCTTGGAAAACGCTTTGAGTGGAGGGATCGGGATGAAACTTAATGGGAAAAATAAGCAGAAGTCCTAGATACATGATTGACATAAATGGAACGGATCCGCTCTATTCGGGGGTTGGGGGAGGGTTAATTCTGAAAAAAAATCAAAAAATGAAGTATTTTTAGCTTACGAAGGAGCGATCAGATTTTAATGAAATTTCATTTTTAGAAGGACCTTGTAACTCAGATATCTTATAGTAGATCCTGACCGGATCCAGCTTCATTGGGGGGGAGTTGGAGGGAACCGGAAATCTTGGAAAACACTTAAAGCAGAGAGATCAGGATGAAACTTGGTGGGAAGAATTAAAACATGTCCAAGAAACGTGACTAGCATAACTGGACCGAATATGCTCTCTTTGGTGGAGTTGAAGGGGGGGGGAGGGGAGTTATTCAGAAAAATTCGAAAAAATGAGGTATTTGTAACTTACGAACGAGTGATCAGATCTTAATGAAATTTGATATTTAGAAGGATCTTGTGCTTTAGAGCTCTTATTTTCCAGACCAGATCTGGCGACATTGAGGGGAGTTGGAAGGGGGAAACCGGAATTTTTCAAAACCGAAACGAAATTTGAGGTATCTTTTTCATTTCGAATTGAATCCGGGGAAATGGGGGGGGGGGTGGAGTGGGAAAATAGAAATCTTGGAAAACGCTTAGAGTCGGAAGATTGGGATGAAATTGATGGGAAGAATAAACACAAGTTATAGATGCGTGATTGACATAATTAGAATAGATCTGTTCTCTTTGGAGGAGTTGGGGGGGGGGGGGTGTTAATTTGAAAAAAAAAATAGAAAAATTGAGGTATTTTTAACTTAAGAGCGGGTGACCGGATCTCATTGAAATTTGATATTTATAAGGGACTTGTGTCTCAGAGCTCTTATTTGAAATCCCATCCAGATCTGTTGACACTGGGGAGGGGGGAGTTGCAGGGGGAAATTGGAAATCTTGGACAACGCTTACAGTGGAGAAATCGGGATGAAACTTAGTGGGTACAATAAGCAAGTGTCCTAGATACGTGCTTGACTTAGCCGTACTGAATCCGCTCTCTTTGGGGTAGGTAGGGGGTGGGGTTCAGTGCTTTGGCGAGTTTGGTGCTTCTGGACGTGCTAGGACGATGAAAATTAGTAGACGTGTCAGGGAGCTGCACAAGTTGACTTGATAAAGTTGTTTTTCCCCGATTCTACCATATGGGTGGCTAAAGGGAGAAGAAAAAGCAAAAAAAATGAGGTATTTATAACTTACGAGGGGGTGATCGTATCTTAATTAATTTTGATATTTAGTAAGACCTCGTGACTCAGAGCTGTTATTTTAAATCCCTGCCGGCATTAAGCCTCTGATTTTTCTTTTAAATCAATCTATTGATTCTTAGAGTTTTGCTAGTATTTGAGCTCTTGTTTCTTCCGGCCTCGTCACAAGTGCCATATGAGCTCTTAGATCTTGTTTTCTTTTCTTTTATCTATCGAAGCAATATGACTTGGCTTCAATATATAAAAGTCAATATGACTTTGCTTTCGTAATAAACTTTCACGTTCGAAGGAAGCAGTCACCCATTTCAGTATTTTAAAGCCTAAACTTCATAGAGGACCGAATATTAATTCTGTTTTTTCTAATAATAATATTAAGTCTGGTTTTATGTTTTAGCCCTCTTCTCCTCTTTGTTTATTTATTTTTATCTCTTCTTTACATGTCTTTTATCTCCAAAGGATTAATGTCCTTTTTCTTTTCTAGGTTCAAATCAGAGCTGAGCAGTAAATTTCGATCATCCTAATTCTGTTTAGTCTGTACCGTCTGTTGCCGTCTTTTTGTGTGATAGCATTCATTTTCACAGAAAAAGGCGCTGCAGCAGACCAGACTTCTTGTAATTGTAAATTTTAAATAAAAATCAAGGGTTCTCAACCTTAAGTTAGTTTCATTCTCCATAAAATTCTTGTCTATGCCTTTTTTCTCCCCTTTTTTAATATTTAAAAAGAAATAGAACCCTTTACTTTTTTAATAAATTATACTTTTGTCTCATCCCTCGCTAAACGAGTTTGCTGCTCATTCAAGCTCTTATGCTCCTTGTACAGCCTCTGCTTCTCAGCCAAGAAATCGTCTCCTGAGTCAACAAACAATCAATAAAATAAATTCGAGACATTTTATTTACTCTTTATTTAAATAAAGATTTAAAATCTTGTTTATATAAAACTCTAGTATTTTGTATTCTTAAAGCTAATCATATCTACTAATTACTCCTCCTAGAGTCAGGAATTTTTTTAAGGAACCCTGATAAAAAGGTTGAGTCGGTTGTGAAGGTGATCTTACTCAAAATCACAGTCCTAGAATTGTTTTTGTGTTAGAAAAAGAAGTACCGTATCTTTACACTCATGAATCTACACTGCTGAATTAATAGAATTATGATTATAAAATAGATAAATAGACTGATAGGTCGCACATAATTTTAGAGCAATCAATAGGCAATGCAAAACTTTCAGTCTTAATTTTGATAACATAGAGGAGCGCATTTATGCTACGGGGAAGAGTTCAACCTTGGAAAACCCCGTACTCTCATAAGAATCAAATTAAACTCAAGTAGTTTCGGACATCTAACCAAGGCTTGGCGTGTTTCCATAAGAATCTTTGTGGAAAACTAGGAAGTGTCCTAGTTACTACAGAGAATTGTAACACATTTCAAGGTCTATATATGAAATATATGTAAACAGATAACAGTTATCTCTCAAATATAGAAATATTTTAAACCCTTAAAAATTTGCAGACAAAAGGTATTAGTTGTGCTATAATTATGCTATTAAAATGAATTGTGAAAGATTTAAAAAAGATTTTTTCACAAATGAAGCTGAACAAGCAGCTACCTCTGTTTAAAGCACATGTTTTTCAAATTTCCTATTGAGTTTCTGCCTTTTTGACAACCTGGTTGCACAGATCGACTTAAGGTTTCCTTCAAAATCCTCAACAACTGTTCCTAAAAGTAAGGAAAGTCATGCTTTTAAAAAAATACAAAGTTTCCTCTGTAACTGGGCTGTATGTCCTAGTCGCTTCTTGATTTATGTCATATGTCCCATTTTGACAATTTTGATGGACCTCGTATATTTCAATTTGGTTTAATAGTCACCTTCATATTATTTGAAAATATCAACTTATTAATCTCAGCCATTCCTTAGATAGTGCAAATGTACTCTTCCCCGACCTCCATGTACACGGGTGCCTCGTTTTTTTTCGGCCCCCTCCTTGCCATTTAATGGTAGTTTCAATTGAATACCAGTAAGAGTTTCTGAAATATTAAAGTTGCGCCATTTTCACATTTAATTCAGTATACTCTGGCAGTTTCGCTGAATCAAACAGTTCGTGGTAACGAACTGTAGTAAGGAGCAATCCGGGTCAATAGTCACCGAAACTCTAAAAAACAGTATTTTGATACCAATCGTTGCATTAGAAGAATTGTATTTTAATTCTGATTTTAAATATAAAAGTTTCATCAAGTTTTGTCTTACCCATCAAGAGTTATGAGCCTGATATAATTTGTCTTATTCTAGAAAATAGGCGAAAACACGCCTAAAAATCATAGAATCTTAACGAAAATCACACCATCAGATTCAGCGTATCAGAGACTCTTAATATAGAAGTTACAAGCTTCTATCTACAAAAATGTGGAATTTAGTATTTTTTGCCTGAAGACAGATCACGGATGCGTGTTTTATTTTTTTTTTATAGGGGTGATCGTATCGACCCAGTGGTCCTATAATGTTTCGAGAGGTCTCTTTGTAAGGGTAATTAAAAGTTCTAGTGCTCTTTTAAGTGACCAAAAATTGGAGGGCACTTAGGCCTCCTCCCACGCACATGTTTTCCCAAAATCAAATTTTGAGATAGAGATTCTATTCAGCCATTCTTTTTATATCTTACTCTAAAACCTTATAACTATGTCTTTGGGCACATGATGCCATAATAACACAATATTCTCACGTAAAATAATAAAAATTACTAAAATAATAGTGAGATAATAGAAGGATAGATAGATAGAAATTTATTTAATGCTCTGAAATGACAAGGGCTATGATTACAAAAAAAAACAGCTTACGCACATTCAATATTAATTTCAGCAATTCCTCCTCCCCCCTCCACGCCTTTCAAAAATCTCTACGTCATTCCCAGCTTTATATATTTTACTATCTTCCTTATTGTCCCATAATTTTTAGGTTCCATCATTGAAACCAACCTTAAATCCTGTAATTCGGGACTAAGACCCATGATATGAAGTAGATCCTTGCCATTTTCTCCACACATAGAACATGAGTAAGGACCATCTATTACCCTTATCCTCCCTAAATATTTCCTCCTTTCTCCAACTGCTAAAAACTACCAATCTCTGATATATACCGCTTAATTTCTTCACTATTGAAACCCTCCTAAAATATCTGGGGATATATCATATCCCCAGACCTCCTTCCATTGCTGGTAAACGCCGAGGCCGTGACTTAAAAGTGCTATTTCTGAATCTCCTGATCCTCCACCAAACCTTTTACTAATTTTGCTACTTTTTCCGCTTCCAGTCCCATCTCCTTCCCTTTGTTCCAAACTCCTGATAACCCGCAACTATTTAAAATTGATCTCACCTTGGAAGCCTATGAACTTTTTTTTTTCATCCTGCAATACCTACTGAAACGCTGCATTTACTAATCTATCATTTGGTAAAGCAGTCATCTTTTCTGAGTATTCTATCATTCTAACCCATTAATTACCCTCAATGGAAACAATCCTAGATCACCCTTTAATACTAAACTATTGAATTGTCCACTTAGTCCTAAAAGTCTCGTGAAATGTCCTAAATAAATTCTTGCTACTTTTTCCCCTTTTTCACATCCCTGTTCTTAGATGCCTAAGTGGGCTCTTCAGTAACAACGAGGAAGATTTCTAGCCCCTCCAACTGGCAATTTGCACTTCATCACTCCACCTCCCTCAACTTGTAAACTTACACCCCAAATAAATAAAATCTTTAAGTTCTTTCATCTCTTTCCCTTTAAATGTAACTTATTCTTTTCCCTTTCTCCTTTTCCAAAAACTAGTTTAACTAGTTTTTCGTTTGAAATAGTTCAAAGAACATGGAAAACTCGAAACGACCAGAAATAAAAGGCAGCGAAATAGTCCGGCTGATCAATAAAAGAATTGTTGTTGTAAGATGAACCTAATATGTCATATTATTTCAAAATTGACACATTGTAGACGTATTATAGACAAAATATGACATATTTCGGATAAATTACAAACAAAATATTGACAAAATGTGGCTGAAATTGACAAATTTTCGGGTGCTTAGGGGACATATTAACGGAACAGAAAGTTTGAAACACTGATTTCTTACGTTATATTCATTGTCAACCCTTTTATATCCTGCCGGCCATCTTCAGCAGGCTAGTGAAAGGAGTTGTTCAGGATATTTTCAGTTCCCTCAACGGGGAGCTGAAGATCTCTCCTGTGGTAAACTTGGGTAGGTACTTTTGATTGGCTAATTAGGTAAATGACCTGTCCCCTCTGATGGAGCTGTCTTCCTTTTTGGATACTGTAGCCTATTTAATTATCATGGTCATTTTCCAGACAGTTTTTGATCATATTGTCCAAGACGTAGGCACAGAAGCATCAGAAACATTTTCTTGGAAAATAGTTAGGTTAGGAAAATTGATCTTTCAGAAGGAAATCCATGGCCAAAAACATTCCGAAAGAATTGTCTAGCTAGGCTAATAGACCATGTTAATTGTCTTCTAATCTCTTATGTTGTTGGAATTTGCCTAGGTGACTGACTAATTTTTAGTTTTTATTCTCTAGTTTTGGGTATGAAAATGTAATTCCTTTTAGGCTATTAGGTAAAATTCTAGTTTAGTAACTTCTTGCTATCTTAGAAAGGGGTTAGGTTAGGAAAATGAAGCTTTCAGGGATGTGTCTACAGGTCAAAGTATATCTGAAATTTTAAGCCAAGTCATTTTTTCTAAATTTAGGAAGTTTCATTTTCATATTTAGGAGTTTCATTTTCCTAACCTAATTGCTTTCTGAGATAGCAAGAAGTTACTAAATTAGGATTTACAGGCTACTTGACTGAAATTTTAAGCCAAGTCATTTTTTTTCTAAATTTAGGAAGTGTATTTGTTGATCTTGATTGGGGTTGAACTAAGTTGTAAAGCTGAGAATACTGGATTTTCACTTCTGCCAACATTGGCATACAAAGAAAATTGTTTGGTCAGATAGTATTTGCAGTAAAATTCTAATTAATTGACTTCTTGCTATCTTGGAAAGGGATTAGGTTAGGAAAATGAAACTTTCAGGGATGGGTCTACAGGCTAAATATTGTCCTGGGAAGGTATTTTCAAGTTCCCACCTCTACTCCTTCTCCCTCTAGACTAGAGGGTCCTAAAATTTGCCTACATGACAGGTCCTATACCTATTGAAATTTTGACAAAACAATATTTTACCTTAATTTTCAGTTACTAGTTGCTTTTTCTCTGACTTTAGTTCTGAAAATGCAATTCCTGTTATTTGAGTAGAATTTTGAGCCATATCAATGTTTTTTTTTCCAAATTTAGGAAATATATTAGCATATCTTTAAAACCTTATAAAATGAAAGTAAGCCAAGTTATGAAGCAGAAAAAAATTTTGTTGTACTTCAATTATGCAGAAGATTTATTTTGCAAGGTTTCATAACACATCTTTAAAGGTCAGGGTCCTCTAGAGGGAGGAGTGGAGGTAGTTGCTTTAAAATATCTTCTCAGGACTTACTTTAGTCTGTAGATTCATACCTGAAAATTTCATTTTCCTAACCTAAACCCTTTCTGAGATTGAAAGAAGTCAATTGACTAGAATTTTACCATATTTGCAAATAAAAGAGCTGTGTACAAATTTTGATTAAAATCCATCCAATTTTCCTAAAAATAACACAAGGTTATGAATATCAACTTCAGAAGAACCATTAAATCAACTGGTTGGGCTAAAATAGAAGTACATACAATACCTTTTTATTTAGCCTAGTTTTCAATGCATAGTAAGCCAGTTTTTGCCATGTTTGTAAAATTTTACAATGTTTTACTTTCATAACACAAAGATTTTAAAGGTCAGTGCTCTCTGCAGAGAGAAGGGGTAGATGTAGGTATTTCAAAATATCCTCCTTGGTCCTGGGACATACTTTAGTTGATAGACTCATCTCTGAAAGTTTCATTTTCCTAACCTAACCCCTTCCCAAGGCAGTAAAAAGTAGCCTAGGTAAACTAGAATGTGACCAGAAACACTTTGTAATTCTTGTTTATGTCTTGATGTACATTTTATTTACCAATGATTGTTAAGTTTCTATGACAACTCCTTTTACACTTCTTCTATGCCAAGATGTTTATTTTTAACTAGTAAGTAATGCATTGTTCTGGCATCACTCATTACTTCAGTAGTACTATTTTGCTACCTGTTATTTCTGGTCATTTTGAGTTTTATATGTTCTTTGAACTCTTTCAAACAATATGGTATCTTACAGCTTCAATCAGATACTTTTGGGAAGGGGGATTAGATCTCTTCATTTAGGTCACTCTTAGGTCACATTATATGTTTCATTAATGAAAGTTCTTAAGCCAAACTGGCCAGACATGACAATAAACAACAAAGAGTGATGAAACTCTACAAAAAGAAAACTTCAAATGAGACAACAGCCAGTAGAGAGGAAAGACTAAAACAATGCAGATATTTTGCCTGTATCCAAACAAGGCATCCTCAGCGCAAGATAGAAAATTAAAAGAAAACTAATCTAAAAAAATAAATAAAAACCACCACCAATAATAATAAATATGATTGTCACTACTTATCCACATAGGGAAAAGCAGCTATTTGAGTTACTTCAATGAGAATCAAAGAGCAACTGAGGAAAAATTAGTAAAATTGAATCTTAGTTAATTACTTTAATATCATAGATTGGGTCAATATTTAAATTCCCTGTGAATATTGACCCAATTTATGATATTCTTTTGAAAAATGAACCAATAGTCAATGGGGGAATTAAATTTTACACAATCACCAGGGGACAAGTTTACCCACTAGACCAAAAAGAGTTGCTTCAATATTTGCTTACAAGATGATTATTTTGCAAAAATCAAGTATTTGTACCTTATGAATGGGTGATTGACTCTTAATGCAATTTGGTCTTTAGAAGGATCTTGTGCTATAGAACTTATCATTTTAAATCCCAACCAGATCCAGTGACATGCTTACGAGTGGAAAGATTGGGATGAAACTTGATGGGAAGAATAAGCACAAGTTATAGATACATGACTGACATAATTGTTCTCTGTATAATTGAATGGATATGTTCTCTGTAGGGCAGCTGGGGGTTGTTAATTTGGAAAAATTAGAAAAATTGAAGTATTATAACTTAAAAACAGGTGACTGGATCTTAATTATGTTTTATATTTAGAAGGAACTCCTGTCTCAGAGCTCTTATTTCAAATCCAGACCAGATCTGTTGACATTGGAGGGGGAAACTGGAAATTTAGGAAAACGCTTATAAATGTTGTATACATGATTTACATAACCTTGCTGGATCTGCTCTCTTTGGAGGAGTTAGGGGGTGGGGTTCAGTGCTTTGGCAAGTTTGGTGCTTCTGGATGTGCTAGGACAGTGAAAATTGGTATGTGTGTCACAGGGAGCTGCACAAATTGACTTGATAAAGTTATTTTCTCTGATTTGACTATCTGGAGGGCTGAAGGGAGAGAGAAAATTAGAAAAATTGAGGTATTTTTAACTTACATGTGGGTGATTGGATCCTAATGAATCTTGATATTTAGAGGAACCTTGTGACTCAGTTCTTATTTTAAATCCTGACTGGCATTAAGGCTCTGATTTTCCTTTTAAAGCAATCTATTATATTCTTAGAAACTTGACAGCTCATACCATATGAGCTCTTGGCTCTTTCAACCTTGTTACAAGTGCCATATGAGCTCTTAGTTCATTTCCTGAACTATGTAATATTTTTTGCACCTAAATTTACATTATTTTCAGTTAGAGATACATCATTTTCAAAGGATTCTTTTATAAATTTGAGTCTTTATGACCAAATTGTGTTTTTATTATCTAGTTAATATCCTGAAAAATTTGTCAAACTATTTCCTACAATGCATTATTTTCAATAAATATGTCCTTTGTTTTTGTCCCATGGTCTTCAATAACATGGGCCAACCAGTGCCTCTTTTTCCTTTCAAAACCCATATTGTAGTGCGGTATTTAGGAAAATTCTAAATCCATTCATTAAAGTTTATATATAAGGAGGGTCAATTCTGCCCCAAAAGTTTTAGGGGGTGGGGGGCGATCAAGGAATTTTACCTACTGGCTGGTTATTTTACCGACTTTTAATGTCAATAATTAGCATAATGCTCATTTAAATGTAGTGTGTAAAATCACTGAATGTGTTGGTACAACTGTTTTGCTTACCAGCCAAGATTCAGATTTTGGTGCATATCATGTTACTATTTTAATGCTCATTATTTAACCAAATGAAAAATTGTTGCGCCATCTGTAAACTTACAGCAGGAGTGATTAAAACTGCTGTGTTTAACAAACAAGTTTGCCTTTTCCGTAGATGACATGTCAGTATTTTTCTGGTCTATATTAAACCAAACAAAGAATTTTACTGCCATCAGAAAAATTATGGTTCTGTGTTTCTTGATTCTACTGACCCTTTTTTAATTGAGTGACCGAATTTTTTTTTAGGGGGGGGGTCCCCTCTTCCTGCCCCCAAACATGATGGCCCTGGTCAGATGGCTTGATAGAAAATAGTGTCTTGACATGTTGAAAAATTTAAAGGGAGCAGTTAATCTGGACTTTTCCCAGTTAAAGATAGGGCCACAATTAGTGATATGGAAAGATACCTTAGTATCCAAGGGCTTGTTACTGTGCACTTCAGGGAAGTCATCCAATCCATCAACCATATTCACAGATGGCCAACTCCATACAAGGACGCACAGTGACGTGGGATATTTTAGGCTTTGGTAAGGGCTCTCTTGCTTTCCACAGAATTGTTTTGTGGTCTGACATGCCAACAGGCCTAAGAGAAAAAGGGGGGGGGGGAGTAAAAATCATCAAAATTTGTGAGGATAAGGTCCAATATACTCCCCAAAGAGTGGGTGGGTATGTGTACTACTTGTTTTAAAGACAAACAAGATGATGACCAATAGCCTGGCTGCTGTATATATTTCTCAGGTGATCAATAGTCTTTTAGAGGTAGAAAACCAAGTCACCTCAGTGGCACAATAATCTTTTCATTTAAATTTATGCTTGCTTCAAAATTGTCACCAAAACTAAATTCAAATCTTCAACTAATATTTTTGAGTAACCAAACAGATTTGATTATAACAGGGTATACTGCTACAAACTATCAAACATATCCTTCTCTTCTACCCCCCTATCTATACAAAAGTAGAAACCAAAAAGGGGTTGTGTCAGCTGTCTGTAAGGGCAATGTTTAGTGTCCTAATGTTGCTATTTATTGGGTTAGGGATGGGGTCCAGTGGCGTAGCTCTGTAGGTGCAGCCATAGTTGACACAACTTCAAAGTGCCTGGAGAAATCTGGGGAAGGTGCCTGAAAGAACTGGATGGCATGCTCCCAACCCCCATTGCATGTCCTGGCTGAAAGTCTATGAAACAAAGGTCAGCACGACCAGGATAGAATTTTGTGTTGCATTTTTCCTCTCTTTAAAATCGTTTTTCCTCTCTTTAAAATACCAATTTCTTGGAGGAAGTCGTTTTTTCATTGGAAGGATGTGATAACAGTAGATATAGGTTTGATGTGGTGTTGAGGACACCTCATCATGTGCCTCATCATTTTCTTATGCCTGTTTAAAGTGTAATAAAGCTGGGTATGTTTCCATGTTGTATCCAGGTGGGGTAGATATTCGATTTCAAATCCACTTTGTGAACTCTTGTCAGACTTGTGCCAGAAATAAAAAATTGGTATCATATAAATTGTAGACAAAAGACATCAAACACCATTTGTTCATATGCAAACAATTTCAATAGACAAGACTAGCAACAAATCCAAATTAAAATAGTATGCATTAGCTTTATAGGCTATTTTAGACAGAAAATTATTCTTTATGTAAACACATTCTAAAACCACACTGACTTTGCATGACACATGAAACAAAAAAAGGGGTATAATAAATAAAATCAAATCATGGTACCATACATCTCAAAAGTCAGCATCACACTTGAAAAAATTTAAAAACCATAATCTTTGTTTTTCTTTAAAACCAAACAAAAAGTTGAACTTTTTTTTCAGCCTGGAAAGGGTAAAACTGACCATATACTGGGTACTGGCGTCTGCAGTCCCATGTTCATGTGGGAAGTTTTACACTGGTAGGACCCATCAACAACTGGGGGAACTATTGCATAAACACAAAACTTCAATAGATAAAGCCTGAAGTTGAAAAATAAAAATGACAGCTTTGATTCTGTTTTTAGACGTCGACATTTTTTGAACCATGATCCTTTAGCTCTTTTTGCAGAGGCGATTTAGAATATATATATATATATATATATATATATATATATATATATATATATATATAGAAATACAGTAGATATTTCCATAAGCCCAATTTATAATAACTTCATGTTAAAAGATTCAATCAGTATCTTCCCCCTGTCTAATTTAAGACAACCTGTCCACATATCTAATGAAAATCAAGGTTGTAGGCAGGCAAAATCTATTGCTAAGCAAAGAATTTTGTCCAATTCAATTGGTGAATTGTCTCACTTATTCTGGCTGTTTTTATTATTATTTTTTGCTTTGTTTCATAAATTATTCTTTGTGGATGCAGGACTATTTCTCTCCCAATACTGAACTTCAATCAAAAGGATTGTTATCCACTCTGATAATTAGGTTATTTATTTGCAAATTTTTTGGGGGGTAGTGCTTTTTACATTGTGATAGTACTTTTAAGAGACCCTGAGTAGTACCATTAGTTTTGTTGGAGTGGCAACCCAACAAACAACTGCTCTAATGTCAAAAAGAAAGTTTCTTTGTATTGCATTGTGTTAGGTAATAAAAACTGCACTCATTACCTTAATAAAAAATGTTAGACAATGCATATAAACTCTAGCCATGTTTCATTCTCAACACCATCAACAGAATAGCATAATGTATTATGAACTACTGAATCTGAATGAAAAAATCATGAAGGAGATCTAATGATGGCAATTGATATGTTACAGCCAAGGATTACAAGAAAAATCCCAATAGAAATGATAAAGTTATTTTGTAACATGACAAGGCTCAACCAAATGTTGTAGCATCCATTAATATATGCTTAGAAATGCCCAAATAGAAGTCCTAAACCCATCAATAAGTTAAGTTGGATTGTTTTATAGAAAACAGTCAAACAAGTCACATTTTTCAAAGATTCTCTCTGAACCCCTTGCTAATTAGTATGGAATTTTTATCCCACCCAAACGCTAATGAAACATTTTAAACTCCTTGGTGTCACGAACTTATAAAATCTTTAGTAGGACATTCATGTTTAAAGAATTCTAGACTTTCCAGACAAAGGAAAGTCAAAACTGAATTTTTTTTTTTAAGTGGATTAAGGTGGTAGATTAACTTCGAAATGGCCAAATGTTGACAAAACTTTAACTATGAAAAACCAAATAGTCTTTGCTGGATCATCAAAGCTGAGAGAAAGTGGGTCATCGCAGATAGGATTTATAAAGAGACCTATATCACACGTTATATTATAGGCACCTAGTTTACACGTTTACACTCCATATGATTATCCAATTCCATCCCTATACTTTAGCCATTTTTTTCAGTTTTTTGCTTCCACTATCTGAATAGTATTTTATGCTTGGAGAGAAGTATATTTTGGTGTATATGATAAAGCTGATAGCAAGAAAGGCTATTTTCTACAGGCAGCCTTGAATACCACCACATTAAATTCAGCACAGAGATATATCTTTCCTTCAACACTATCTTACAAAGGCATTGTTCTCGCAGATACTAAGGTGTAAAAGAACGCTTTGTAATCTTCAGCAATGGCATCTTTTTTGGGTCTCAAGATTCTTCCTAACCGTTGTCCCTCCTGACGTCTAGAGCCATCATGGGCGGATATCTGGATAAGGACATAGGCATCTGGCAGGTCAAAAGAAGTGTCAGCAATTTTACTGACGAAAATTGTATTTACTGCTATGTTGTTCTTAAACACTTGAAGAACTTTGATTCGTTCAGCTTGTGAAGTAGAGCCACAGAGGAAAGGTTTTCTAAGAGTACTTGAGTAGAATTTGAGTGCATACACATTGTCTCCAAATTCCTCCATGGAAAGTTCCCCCAAAATATCCCCCTCTTCTAAACCCCTATCCCCAAACCTGAAACCCCCTGAAAACGTCTGTACACTTCCCAATACCCGTTACTATATGCAAGCGCTGGTCAAAGTTTGTAACTTGTAGTCCCTCCCACAGGGACTTTGAGGGAGTAAGTTGTCCCCAAATACATAGTTATAAGGTTTTTCGACTACGCTGAATAAAATAGCTATCTCAGAATTTTGATCTGTTGACTCTGGGAAAATAATTAGCGTGGGAGAAGGCCTAGGTGCCCTCCATTTTTTTTGGTAACTTAAAAAGGGCACTAGAACTTTTCATTTCCGTTAGAGTGAGCCCTCTCGCAAGATTCTAGGACCATTAGGTCGATACAATCAACCCTGGGGAAAAAAAAACAACAAACAAATAAACATGCATCCATGATGTGCCTTCTGGCAAAAAGAAAATACAAAATTCCACATTTTTTTAGATAGGAGCTTGAAACTTCTACAATAGGTTTCTCTAATACGCTGAATCTGATGGTGTGATTTTTATTAAGATTCAGCGCCTTTTGGGGGGTATTTTTCACTATTTTCTGAAATAATGCAAATTTTCTCAGGCTCATAACTTTTGATGGGTAAGAATAAACTTGTTGAAACTTATATGTTTAAAATCAGCATTAAAATGCGATTCGTTTGATGTAGCTATTGGTATAAAAATTCCATTTCTTAGAGTTTTGGTTAATATTGAGCTGGGTAGCTCTTTACTACAGATCGTTACCACGAACTGTTTGATGCCAAGTCAAGCTTCTCCCGATTTTACTTCTCTTTTGAAAGTTCAATATTTTCAGTAAAGTGTCTTACATTTTGTGTAAAAGTTTGTGGGGTTTGCATCTCACTTCTGGTCTTCGATATTTTTTGATGCATATCAGTAATAATATACAACTATATATCTATATATATATATATATATATATGTATATATATATATATATATATACATATATATATATATATATATATATATATATATATATATATATATATATATATGTATATATATATATATATATATATATATATATATATATATATATATATATATATAAATTTATATATATATATATATATATATATATATATATATATATATATATATATATATATATATATAATATATATATATATATATATATATATATATATATATATATATATATATATATATATATATATATATATATATATATATATATATATATATATATATACATATATATATATTTATATATAAATATATACAAATATATATATATATATATATATATATATATATATATATATATATATATATATATATATATATATATATATATATCTATATATATATATATATATATATATATATATATATATATATATATATATATATATATATATATATATATATATATATATATATATATATATCTATATATATATATAAATATATACAAATATATATATAAATAAGTTGTCTGTGTGTGTGTCTGTCGAGTGCCGTCATGTTTTTGTGTCGACTGACGTCATGTTTGTCGACTGACAAAATTACAGACCGGGACAGCGGGATGCAAATGACGACCGGGACATAGGGAATATAAATGACGACTGGTACACTCAAAGAGAAAGCGACCGGGACACAAGGAATGTTCGATTAGCAATCACCATCAACAAAGCACCGGGACACAAATAACGACCGGGACACAGGGAATATAAATGACGACCAGGACATAAGTAAAAAAAAAACTAAAAAAAGGTAAAAACTACAAAAAAAACTAAAAACTAATAAAAAAAACCAAAAAGCTAAAAAACTAAAAAATAAAATAAAAAAAAAACTGAAAAATAAAGGAGAAAAACAAAACTAAAAAAATAAAAATAGAAAAAAACTAAAAAGGATATTGCCAAATCAGAAAAATGATAACAAATGTTGAGAAAAATTTCGGCTTTTTCTCTATTTAGGTAAGCCGACTACTTTAAATAGACATTTATGAGTTTTTGATCGTGAAATTTCTGTAATACTATTTTTTTTATTTCCTTCATATAGGCTTAATTTATTAACTAGCTTTATTACCTTTATTTCTATTTTTATCATCATTTTGACTGATTACGTTTTATCGATTCTTTAATAAACTAAAGAAGAAGTAGGGGTTTTCACAAACATTACTGACAACCGTTTTTTTTTTTTTTTTTTTTTTTTTTTTTTTCAATATCACTTGAGACTCCTTTTTTTGTGTGTGTGTGTTATTTGAAATTTGGAAGAAAAATAGAAACAAAAATTGGAATTGTCGTTATTCTAATGATGAAAATGGATGAAGCAAGCTAACTTTTAAGGTGTTTTGACGAAAAATCCAAGAAGCTATTGGTTAATGTCTTAGTATTGAACTTAATTTCTTCTTTGGCAGAAAGAACTTTATCAGGTTTTTTTTTTTTTTTTTTTTTTTTTTTTTACTTAGTCGAGTTTTTATCAGATTATCCGACTGTGAAAGTCAAATTTTTTTTCCTGAACTTCTTTGTTTGAAGCCCTCTGTGTATTTCATAATGTATATTGCTCATTTTTAAAGTAAGAAGTATTCTATTCCCATTCGAACAAAAGATTGACATTAATTTAGTTCCAAATGTTTTCTTTGAGCTCGAATATAAGTAAAAGACTCTGGGCTGGCTATTTCGACTTTTAAATCTAAAAATATCGAATATTCTATTCAATTGGAACTTTGATGTATTTATTCATTGTTCATATTTTGCCCTTTGTTCTTCTATTCTTTTTTTCCAATTATCCAATGCATATTTCTTAGGACAAAGCTGCTGGAGACGATGAAGCGCAAGTTATAGATGAGAATTTCTGTACTGCCTTGGAATATGGCCTCCCCCCAACTGGTCGCTGGGGTATGGGTATTGACAGGGTTGCCATGTTCCTAACGAACTCAAATAATATTAAGGTAAGATACTAGCTTTTGTACTTTTTTGCATGCAATACCTAAATAATGATTATTAGATTATTATTTTGGCATGAAATAAGGCTATGTTTTTTTTTGTTTTTTTTTAGGATCAACTGAACAATCCACTTAAATTCGTTAAACTAAACAATGTATACATTAGAACTAAACATTGTGTTCAACAACGAAAGTTAACAATGTAGACAATGTCTTTGTATGTAAAGCTTTCACGATGTAATAGTAAAGTGAAAGTAAAGAGCAGCCGAGGCAGTGTTCTATTTCAGTGGCTCATCAGGCTAATAGGGAAGTATTCCTCAAAGTTCATCCTTGAGCCTTCTTTTAGGATTAGGAACCAGTGTTGCATTGTGTAATATCTATGGGGCTCGACCAGTGGGCCAAGCAGCTGATACGCCATTGAGAGATGAGTCAATAACATCAGCAGCGAAAGTATTTATAAGCATCTCTGTGACACCACCTGGTCCTGGTGCTTTGTTTCATTTAAGGGATTCCCTTACAGTTTTGATCTTTGACCATATGACAGTATATCTGCCATAAGGTCTCTGACCTTATGACTCAGACCTTAATGTGGTAGTTGATTTGGGGCCAGAACCAATACTTGTTAAGGGGTTTTTAGACAGTTAGTTTTGTTGGCAATCGTGAATTTAATTTGTTTTTAAAATGTTGCCTTTACCATCAGAGTTTTATTTTCATTTCTTTAATTACATTTACCAGTTATTTTCTACTAACCTTTTACTAATTTGTTTGAAAAGTCTTAACAATAGAGGAACAGAGAGGCTACTTGCAAAGGATTTAATGGCTCAAAAATTTTGTTTTTTTATTGGCTTAAAACTTTGCTCAGGTTTTAGATGCAATTGGATTATAGAAAGGCTTTTCTTTAGATCGTCTTTTCTTTTCTTTATTTGTAACTATTAATTTAATTTTCTTATGAAATAACGTCACAGGTGTGCAACATCGGAGCTCGTCTGGAACTCAGTTTTGCAATCCTTCCACTTCTTGCCTTTCTTATTTCTCACTCAACTCTCTTTTTCAAATGTTGGTTGGGTCTCTCAACTGCTGTAATCGGAATTCTTGTTGTAATGTGACGTTTCATGTGACATATTCTTTGTGATGTTTCATTTCAATAAGGAGGATTATATCTTTGGTAATCCAAGTGTTATTGTCGTGGAACTTTTCTGCCTGGGACTCCATTTGCAGTCTCATTACGGAGATGGCACATGCAGCAAGATGGCTAATTTTATCAATGGTTGTACGAGGAGTGGCCATGTTCAGAATATCTTTGAGCTTTGTAGACAGACGTGTGATGCCCCTGTTCACGCCAGAATATTCAGTTCTTTCGCAGTTGTCCTAAAACACGATCTTGTCATGATGTTACAACGCACGTTATAACCCAAGCTGTAAATAATTTGAATTAATTTGAACTTTCCGTTATATTAAGACACATGCAGAAAGAACGATAAAGGGGAAACTCGTATGCTGATACACTTGGCTGGAATGTCCAACATATGAAACACTAAAATGACTAAAATATCACACTCCTCCGGGAAGAGTTTATCAAAAGATGTGCATAGTCTCTGTTAATACTGCTTGTTAATTATTTAGCAATTCACAGGAAATTGCAAGCTTGTTTTATTAAACTTTGTAACTATTAAACCAGAACTTGAATATATGCTTAAAAATTTTTAATAACAATTATATTTACTGCCGCGGTAGCGAGCGTGTATTTCTTATCTTTTTAATGTCATCTCCGCTTACAGTTGCTTGTATGTATGCGTCAGTTACTCTAGTTGTAGGAAGAAGATAGAAAAAGAAGAGTCTCATCCTAGGCAGTGCAATAGCGCTGCCTAAATAAAGACCGATGTGGGCACAATGTATTTTTATTTATTTATTTCTTTGTTTAAACCAGGGCACTTCGTATCGAAGGAGTTGTCGTAGAAACTTAAAAAAGAGCTCATTCAATTGGAAATTGAAAGGGCTAGTGCCCTATTTAATATTTGTAAGTGATTGGAGGGCAACTGACCCCCTTCCATCGCCCACCATTTCTCCAAACACATCCAATAAAATTTTGAAATAGCCATTTTGGTCAATGTAATTGAAAGGACTGGAAATTATGTCTTTGAGGATGACAATCCCCAAACCTCAGGGCAAGTCAAGATATTTCCCGGGGTTATATAAGGTACATATAGAAAGGTCGGTCGTAAAAACTTCAGAGGAGTCTTGTTTGATTGGAAATAAGATGTTCTATTTTTAAGATTCAGAGTGATCGGAGGATGAACCCCCCCCCCCCTCCTATGCCTCGTATTTTCCCGAAATGAAACTGAGAGAAATTTTGAGATGGTCATTTGTTGTCAAAGAAACTTCGAAAACAGCTCGTTCGATTGGAAATTGAAAGAGGCGATCTCCTTTTAAATAGTCGAAAGTGATTGGTGAGCAACTACCCCCCCCCCCTCCCCGCCCACCATTTCCCAAAACACATCCAATAAAAATTTTCAGATATCTATTTTATTCAACGTAATTGAAAGGTCTGGAATCATGTCTTTGAGGATGACAACCCGCCACATTTCTCAGGGCAAGGGATGTAAGTTATGTCCTGTAGGCGCACAAGGTTAGATAGAAAGTGTGATCGTAATACCTTAGGAGGGGGCCCATTGGACTGGTAATCAGAAGTTCTATTGCTCTTTTTAAGATCCAGAGTGATCGGAGGGTGGACAATTCCCACTCCTCGTATTTTCCCGAAATGTATCTCATTTAATTTTGAGATGGCCATTTGTTGTCGTAGAAACTTCGAAAAGGGCTCATTCGATCCGAAATTAAAAGGGGGAGTGCTCTTTTAATAGTCAAAAGTGATTGGAGGGCAACTAACCCCCGGATCTTAATTAAATTTGATATTTAGAGGTATATCGTGTCTTAGAGCTCTTTTTTTTTTTTTCCCCGACTGGATCCGGTGACATTGGTAATTGGACCTATACTCTTGGATAGCTACTTGATAGCTACTCTAACCGGATCGGATCCGCTCTATTTGGGCAAGTTGGGGGGGGGGTAGTTCTGAATAATTAGAAAAAATGAGGCATTTTTGACTTACGAAGGAGTGATCAGATCTTAATGAAATTTCGTATTTAGAAGGACCTTGTAACTCAGAGCTCTTATTTTAAATCCTGACCGGATCCAGCGTCATTGAGGGGGAGAGTAATACAAGCCTAAGATACGTGACTGACATAACTGGACTGGATCCGACGACATTGTGGGGAGTTGGGGGGGGGCCTAAAATCTTGGAAAACGCTTTGAGTGGAGGGATCGGGATGAAACTTAATGGGAAAAATAAGCAGAAGTCCTAGATACATGATTGACATAAATGGAACGGATCCGCTCTATTCGGGGGTTGGGGGGAGGGTTAATTCTGAAAAAAAAAATCAAAAAATGAAGTATGTTTAGCTTACGAAGGAGCGATCAGATTTTAATGAAATTTCATTTTTAGAAGGACCTTGTAACTCAGATATCTTATAGTAGATCCTGACCGGATCCAGCTTCATTGGGGGGGAGTTGGAGGGAACCGGAAATCTTGGAAAACACTTAAAGCAGAGAGATCAGGATGAAACTTGGTGGGAAGAATTAAAACATGTCCAAGAAACGTGACTAGCATAACTGGACCGAATATGCTCTCTTTGTTGGAGTTGAAGGGGGGGGGGTGAGGGGAGTTATTCAGAAAAATTCGAAAAAATGAGGTATTTGTAACTTACGAACGAGTGATCAGATCTTAATGAAATTTGATATTTAGAAGGATCTTGTGCTTTAGAGCTCTTATTTTCTGGACCAGATCTGGTGACATTGAGGGGAGTTGGAAGGGGGAAACCGGAATTTTTCAAAACCGAAACGAAATTTGAGGTATCTTTTTCATTTCGAATTGAATCCGGGGAAATGGGGGGGGTGGAGTGGGAAAATAGAAATCTTGGAAAACGCTTAGAGTCGGAAGATTGGGATGAAAATTGATGGGAAGAATAAACACAAGTTATAGATGCGTGATTGACATAATTAGAATAGATCTGTTCTCTTTGGAGGAGTTGGGGGGGGTGTTAATTTGAAAAAAAATAGAAAAATTGAGGTATTTTTAACTTAAGAGCGGGTGACCGGATCTCATTGAAATTTGATATTTATAAGGGACTTGTGTCTCAGAGCTCTTATTTGAAATCCCATCCAGATCTGTTGACACTGGGGAGGGGGGAGTTGCAGGGGGAAATTGGAAATCTTGGACAACGCTTACAGTGGAGAAATCGGGATGAAACTTAGTGGGTACAATAAGCAAGTGTCCTAGATACGTGCTTGACTTAGCCGTACTGAATCCGCTCTCTTTGGGGTAGGTAGGGGGTGGGGTTCAGTACTTTGGCGAGTTTGGTGCTTCTGGACGTGCTAGGACGATGAAAATTAGTAGGCGTGTCAGGGAGCTGCACAAGTTGACTTGATAAAGTTGTTTTTCCCCGATTCTACCATATGGGTGGCTAAAGGGAGAAGAAAAAGCAAAAAAAATGAGGTATTTATAACTTACGAGGGGGTGATCGTATCTTAATTAATTTTGATATTTAGTAAGACCTCGTGACTCAGAGCTGTTATTTTAAATCCCTGCCGGCATTAAGCCTCTGATTTTTCTTTTAAATCAATCTATTGATTCTTAGAGTTTTGCTAGTATTTGAGCTCTTGTTTCTTCCGGCCTCGTCACAAGTGCCATATGAGCTCTTAGATCTTGTTTTCTTTTCTTTTATCTATCGAAGCAATATGACTTGGCTTTCGTAATAAACTTTCACGTTCGAAGGAAGCAGTCACCCATTTCAGTATTTTAAAGCCTAAACTTCATAGAGGACCGAATATTAATTCTGTTTTTTCTAATAATAATATTAAGTCTGGTTTTATGTTTTAGCCCTCTTCTCCTCTTTGTTTATTTATTTTTATCTCTTCTTTACATGTCTTTTATCTCCAAAGGATTAATGTCCTTTTTCTTTTCTAGGTTCAAATCAGAGCTGAGCAGTAAATTTCGATCATCCTAATTCTGTTTAGTCTGTACCGTCTGTTGCCGTCTTTTTGTGTGATAGCATTCATTTTCACAGAAAAAGGCGCTGCAGCAGACCAGACTTCTTGTAATTGTAAATTTTAAATAAAAATCAAGGGTTCTCAACCTTAAGTTAGTTTCATTCTCCATGAAATTCTTGTCTATGCCTTTTTTCTCCCCTTTTTTAATATTTAAAAAGAAATAGAACCCTTTACTTTTTTAATAAATTATACTTTTTTCTCATCCCTCGCTAAACGAGTTTGCTGCTCATTCAAGCTCTTATGCTCCTTGTACAGCCTCTGCTTCTCAGCCAAGAAATCGTCTCCTGAGTCAACAAACAATCAATAAAATAAATTCGAGACATTTTATTTACTCTTTATTTAAATAAAGATTTAAAATCTTGTTTATATAAAACTCTAGTATTTTGTATTCTTAAAGCTAATCATATCTACTAATTACTCCTCCTAGAGTCAGGAATTTTTTTAAGGAACCCTGATAAAAAGGTTGAGTCGGTTGTGAAGGTGATCTTACTCAAAATCACAGTCCTAGAATTGTTTTTGTGTTAGAAAAAGAAGTACCGTATCTTTACACTCATGAATCTACACTGCTGAATTAATAGAATTATGATTATAAAATAGATAAATAGACTGATAGGTCGCACATAATTTTAGAGCAATCAATAGGCAATGCAAAACTTTCAGTCTTAATTTTGATAACATAGAGGAGCGGATTTATGCTACGGGGAAGAGTTCAACCTTGGAAAACCCCGTACTCTCATAAGAATCAAATTAAACTCAAGTAGTTTCGGACATCTAACCAAGGCTTGGCGTGTTTCCATAAGAATCTTTGTGGAAAACTAGGAAGTGTCCTAGTTACTACAGAGAATTGTAACACATTTCAAGGTCTATATATCAAATATATGTAAACAGATAACAGTTATCTCTCAAATATAGAAATATTTTAAACCCTTAAAAATTTGCAGACAAAAGGTATTAGTTGTGCTATAATTATGCTATTAAAATGAATTGTGAAAGATTTAAAAAAGATTTTTTCACAAATGAAGCTGAACAAGCAGCTACCTCTGTTTAAAGCACATGTTTTTCAAATTTCCTATTGAGTTTCTGCCTTTTTGACAACCTGGTTGCACAGATCGACTTAAGGTTTCCTTCAATTTGGTTTAATAACCACCTTCATATTATTTGAAAATATCAATTTATTAACCTCAGCCGTTCCTGAGATAGTGCAAATCAGTGTTTTCACTATGGGGATTTCCCCCCCTAAAATGGGGATTTTTTAAGTCTTTGGGGCGAGAGTTTTTTTTTAGCGATTTGGGGATTTTCTAGGGATTTTTCCTCTCCCATGGACTTTTAGGGAAATTTTGGGGGTTTTCCTTTAATTTGTTCATCACCATCATCTTCTTGATCAGAGAAGCAGGATATTTCGATTTAGGATCTGTTTCCTTGCGAATTGAACTTAGAATCACAGAGAAGAACTTCTTCAGTTGCTTAAAAATTTTTATCACCACACAGTTTTTGAGATGTACAGGAGTCCTAAGTAACAAACTTGCAACAAAGAACTGTTTGAAACAGTTCCATGCTGATGTGGGCTTCAAACAATAATTTCAGCTTGGACTGTTCTCGATTAATGAAGTCATATGGTTTGTCATTTTTGGGTTATTTTTTCATAAGATTAATTGGTAGATAGCATGTCATTTTTTTACAGGTCAGATAAATAAAGTTATAATGTATTTTGATAGTTTTATAGGGTATGTAGTTGTTCTTACTGTAGTAAAAAAATTTTGACAAGCATTATATGTACGATTCTTATTCTCCACAGTACTTTTATGATGTTTACGATTTTTGTGCAAAATCAAAAAAACTTGAACTCGAACTTGTTGCCAGCTTTATAAGTACTGACGTGAATAATAGAGGTAGGCTATAACTATTCGAACACCTCTCTTACCGTTTCATTACCCTAGTTTAACAGACAAACCAACTGACAGCCGTTAAAAACTATGGCAAACGTATGAATAAATGGATTATGTGTTTTTGGTAAGCCAACGTACCCAGGGGAAAATCATGAACCTTCATACTATAATTGGTAAATTTTTTGTTGTTCATTTTTTTTACTTACAAATAAAGTGAACATACCACTCGATGTCTTTTTTTTTATGTTCTTTACAAATATAACAATCAATTCTGTCGCAAATTCGAATTTAAGCACAATTTGAGCTCTTCAAACCAAAATATTTCTAGTTTTGGGGTATAAACAAAGCTTAAAACATTGGTCTCAGCATTGAACTTCCTGCAGAAGGACTATGTGGAATCAACTAGTGCTTTAGAAATCGATGTGAACAATCGGAAGTTTTAACTTCCCCTTGAAAGCGTTTACTTGGGTCCGAACGGACAAGATTCCCTCTATACGTTAAGGTCAGAGACGGCCGTCCCCCCTGATTCAATCGAAGTAGTTCTCAAAGCTGCACCGGCGTTCCATATCAAAGCAGTAGGCCAGATACAGAAAAGGTTCCATTTCGAAAACGACATTTACAAATATGCTGAAATGGTTGACCCTGTATCAGCCCGATCACTTCAGCTTGCCTCTCTGCTACCTTTTGTTAGGAAGTATGGACAGATCCCATGGGACGAAATCAAAACCGAGCAAGAGTGGAGGAGGCAGAGCCTCATCGATATTGAAAACGTCAAAACAATGGATTCCGTGACCTGCTGGTGTTTGGTATTGGTGAAAAAAACTTCTGCCGGAACAGATTTTGTATCCTAACCTGAAACCGACAGTATTATTTATTTCCACTGTTTTATTTTTAAACATCAATGTCGAGAGGTTTTTCAGTGCTGTAAAAGTAGTAAAAACTGACCGACAGAATAAATTGAAAACATTAACTTTGCGGGGGATTCTAAAAGCAAAATATGGAATGAAAAGGGCTCAAGAAAGTGTGTAATGTGTAAAAAATGTACAAAAATTTACAAAATGCCAGAGCCAAAATTACGCTTTTTTTCAAAAAGGAAAGCTGTCAAAACATAAGTTGTGCAGCCAAAGTGTCGGCAGCTTTCAAATTCTATCGAATTTTACTACTGACAGCCTTAAAAAAAATTTATATCTGTGCTTTACACTAGCAATTTTTAAGGTATAATTTTACCCAAGTGGGTTTTTGTGGCCAGTGGCAAAAAATCCCATACAAAAAATGTTGGACACATCAGGTTCTGATTACGTTTTACCAGTTACGATTGAACAGTATAAAACATCTTGTACTGTAACCTACATTACAGTATTACATTTTCTTTTCTATTTGCTTAATATTATTTGAAGTATATATGAAGCTATTTGTATTTAGCTGATGATTAAAAAGCACTTTAAAAGGCATGACAAGACATTCTATTATGGTAGTGATAGCTAGACTTCAATCTAAGAAGCCAAAATATGTTACCTTTCAATGGTACGGGTAAAATGAGATAGGGAGAAGCGTTTCAGGGAGTAATTAGAAAATGGGAGACCTTTAGGGATTTTGGAAATGAAGATGGGGATTTCTAGGGATTTTTCTGCTCTTTATTAGGGATTTAAAAAATGAGAAAGTGTAAACAATGGTGCAAATTTACTCTTCCCTGACCTCCATGTACACGGGTGCCTCGTTTTGTTTTGGCCCCCTCCTTACCATTTGATGGTAGTTTCAATTGAATACCAGTAAGAGTTTCTGAAATATTAAAGTTACGCCATTTTCATATTTAATTCAGTATATTCTGGCAGTTTCGCTGAATCAAACAGTTCGTGGTAACGAACTGTAGTAAGGAGCAACCCGGGTCAATAGTCACCGAAACTCTAAGAACTAGTATTTTGATACCAATCGTTGCATCAGAAGAATTGCATTTTAATTCTGATTTTAAATATAAAAGTTTCACCAAGTTTTTGTCTTACCCATCAAGAGTTACGAGCCTAAGGAAATTTGCCTTGTTTTAGAAAATAGGCGAAAACGCGCCTAAAAGTCATAGAATCTTAACAAAATCACACCATCAGATTCAGAGTATCAGAGACCTTTAATATAGAAGTTACAAGCTTCTATCTACAAAAATGTGGGATTTAGTATTTTTTTGCCAGAAGACAGATCACGGATGCGTGTTTTAATTTTTTTTATAGGGGTGGTCGTATCGACCTAGTGGTCCTAGAATGTTTCGAGAGGTCTCATTGGAAGGGTAATTAAAAGTTCTAGTGCTCTTTTAAGTGACCAGGAATTGGAGGGCACCTAGGCCTCCTCCCACGCACATGTTTTCCCCAAACTCACCGGATCAAAATTTTGAGATAGAGATTCTATTCAGCCATTCTTTATATATCTTACTCTAAAACCTTATAACTATGTCTTTGGGCGTATGATACCATAATAATACACAATATTATCACAAAGAAATAATAAAAATTGCAAAAATAATAGTGTGAAAATAGATAGATAGGAATTTATTTAATGCTCTGAAGTCACAAGGGCTATGATCACAAAAAAACAAAAGCAGCTTATGCACATTCAACATTAATTTCAGCAATTCCTCCCTCCCCTCCGTGCCTTTCAAAAATCTCTTCGTCATTCCCAGCTTTATATATTTTACTATCTTCCTTATTGTCCCATAATTTTTAGGTTCCATCATCGAAACCAACCTTAAATCCTGTAATTAGGGACTGAGGGCCATGATGTGAAGTAGATCCTTTTGATTTCCTCCACGCATAGAACATGAGTAAGGACCATCTATTACCCTTATCCTCCCTAAATATTTCCTACTTCCTTTAACTGCTAAAAATTACCGATCTCTGATATATACCGCTTAATATCTTCGCTATTGAAACCCTCTTAAAATAAATATCATATCCCCAGACCTCCTTGCATTGCTGGTAAAGGCCGAGGCCATGACTTAAAAGTGCTATTTCTGAATCTCCTGATCCTCCAGCAAACCTTTTACTAATTTTGCTACTTTTCCCGCTTCCAGTCCCATCTCCTTCCCTTCTTTCCAAACTCCCGATAACCCACAACTATCTAAAATTGATCTCACCTTGGAAGCCTATGAACTTTCTTTTCATCCTGCAATACCTCCAGAAACGCTGCATTTACTAATCGATTATTTGGTAAAGCAGTCACCATTTTTCAGTATTCTATCAATTCTGACCCATTAATTACCCTCAATGGACGCAATCCTAGATCCCCCTTTAATACCAAACTATTGAATTTTCCACTTAGTTCTAAAAGTCTTGTGAAATGTACTAAATAAATTCTTGCTACTTTTTCCCCTTTTTCACATCCCTGTTCTTAGATGCCTAAGTGGGCTCTTCAGTAACAACGAGAAAGATTTCTAACCCCTCCAACTGGCAATTTGCACTTCATCACTCCACCTCCCTCAACTTGTAAACTTACACCTCAAATAAATAAAATCTTTAAGTTCTTTCATCTCTCCCTTTAAATATAACTTATTCTTTTCCGTTTCTCCTCTTCCAAAAACTAGTTTAACTGTTTTAAATATTTTACCTATATTTTATACTCATCAAATAACTATCTAAAATCTCCAACATCTTTTGCAAATCCGGAGCCAATTTTGCAAACAATACTATGCCATCTGCAAATTATAAACATAACATCTTCAGTACCATTAAACTTATCATAGGGACATTTCAATTTCTAAAACACTCCAAAATATCATTAATAAAGAAAGAAAACACAATTGGTGATAGAATAACGTTATAGTAAACAAACTGTTTAAGGCCTATCTTACTCAAAACTGGGCTAGAATAAAAACTATTAATCCATCGTTTTAGACAGCACTCTACAAAATAACTTGCTAATACAACTTCCCAGATTTTTTCCTGTAGTTCCTGTGTAGGTTTCATTCTCCTTTCCTAAATAATAGGATAATAAACGATATCTGCGAGTTTTGTAGCCAAAGAGGTGTACTTAGAATTGCAGAGAATATCGATGCAACTGCTGTCAATATAGATGCTCTTTATCATTTCAACAACTAAGTTTGTACTATGTCGATGCCTGGTGCTGAATTCCCTATCATTCTTTTTAGGGCCATATTTCTGCTAAATGCCAAATATCCTCCTGTCCAACCAGCTCCTGTAGTTTAGGGTCCTCTGAATCCGACTTCATATTGGCTGTCTCTACTAAACTATCAATCACCTTTTCAGATCTCTCTTCGTCCCCTTTGGTGCAAATCCCTTCACTTTTTTGTTCTGTGTAATCTGGCCAGGTATCAGTGAGAATAACTGAATCAGTCAACCTTCTTTCCATTGATTTTCTAACTAAATTCCAGAACTCGATTGCATCATTCACGCTAAGTTTTTTTCCGTTTTTTTTTGCTCTCCTCTTCCAAACATCTCTCTTTCCACTTGCGTAGCCTTTTATAACCCCATTGCTTGTCCATAGAAGCTTACAACTTTTTTTAAGATCAAGTTACTACTAGCCTTAAGCAATGTGAAAAATTTTTAAACCATTCTTCTTTTCCTCACAATCCTTGTAAAAAAAAACTCATAAAACCAGAACTCCTACAATTTTTTATCCTACATTCCAGTTTATTTCCTCTTTTACACAAAATTACTGTAAAAAATTCAACAGAAACTGCTATATCCCCTTGCTATTTTCCTGCTCTTCTGAATAAATGAATACAGTCCTCAATCTTCAACTACTTGAACTTTCAACTTCTCTTTACTATCATTGTCAAACCTGAACCCTTACCTAGGCCCAAACTCCTTACACATCATTCCTTCAACCCAAATATTTTTATTCTAGCTCTCAGCCCATCCTTCCCCTCTTAATTGAATCCTAATATGCATTTCATCTGACCGATCCAGTGCCATTAACTCAAAATCTGAAGAACCAGAAAAAAGCCTCGGGCTAACAGCCCCATAATATATAACACTTGAATGTCTACCCAAAAACATACAAAATACCCCACTCTTTTATCCTTCCCTGTCTTTCCAGGCAAAATAACTAGATTCTGTTTCCGACAAAAATCAGATAATTTCTATACAAATTAATCTTTCTTTGGTTACGTTTGCTCATCCTCCTCATTATCAACGGCTCAATCATATAAACTCCATTCACTTATTCCGGTTTGAGATCCACCTCCTATTCACGGGCTCTTTCTTCCTCCCCTCCATGGTCGTCAAAATCCCCTAGAAAAAGATAATAATGGGACAAAAACTATTCTGAAATACTATCCATATCCTTTTCTAGTATCTCCCACGTATCTTCTTCACTAAAAGTCCTGATTTTTGGTGGTGAATACACTGAACAAAAATAAACGAGTTGCTACAAAGGATACGCGCACCGATACTAGATTATATGATAAACTTTTTAACCGAGATTCATTTAACTGTATTTTTGTGATGAACAATGCAACCCCTTCATAGATTCTACCATTAGATGGTCATATGGGCTTTTAATTTGATGGCTATTACGCTTGGGAGTTGCTACAGGAACAACAATAGATTATGTGGAGCCTTATTTAATAACCAGAGTTTCAGTGTTTGCCCCATTTAGTTTGTTATCTCTACTAAGCTCCTCCACTACACTAAAGAAAGCATGAATTAAGGGATGAAGATCCTGAGCTTGATTTTCAATAGCAAGGTTTGTCCGCATTAAACCAATTACTTTCAGAAATCTAACTTGTTATTAAATTTTTGTGGCACAGCTACATAATCAGGTCCACAGTAATACGTAAGTCAGGGATATACGTAACCTCCACTACATATTGTTTATCAAAGCTATAAGTAAATTGCTGTTGACCAATATATAGCTTTTAGCCGTTTAGTCTTGCTACTCTATTTTCTCCTCTAGTATGTTCAAGAAACGGCTTGAAGCAGTTCCGTATAGATAGTTCAGGCCCTGTATAATCAGGGATGACACCAACCCCCCCCCCTCACCCTTCAAGTAAACCCATGACCACAGTGTAATATCACGAATGTAACCGCTTGTGAACTAAACCACCATTGGTCGCGTGCCTTGTTTGGCGTTAGATATATTTTATTGAAAAAATAAAAATACATATATCACTAGTGCCAAAGTAGTGCTAAAAATATATGTTGCACCAAATCCACTTAAGTATTTACTTTCTACTATTTTTTACATTTTTATTGTATTTTTTGGAATCGCTTGCTCTTTCCTGAAAACAACTATTTACATATATTCATGAAATTATTTGTAGGTTTGTATTTTCCATCTATAACAGATTTCAATTTTCACTGATGTTACGCTACAGTCAACATTATAGACAAGCAGGCACTTTTTTTGCAATCAATCGCTTCCAGCATCCGGAAGTCAGGCAAAAACATTTAATTATTTATCAAATATTACCAACTAAAGACGAAATGTTAACAAAATCAAAAATTTTGATTCTTGATGTCTTAGAATCAAAACAGAAGCCAAGCACCTAAGATGCATTTGATCAGGTGGGAAAGAGCAATATGACCAAAATATATTGTTTTTATTATCATTTTCTTATGAAATTTTACATACGTAAGAAGTTGTCGTAAAAGCTTAAAAGGAGTTTGTTCAAGTGGAAATTTAAAGGTCTAGTACCCATTTTAAGAATAAAAATTGATTAGAAATCAACCAAACACATTTATTGGAAATCAACCCCCCTCCAAATCATTTCCTCAAAACATCTAATTAAAATTGTGAAATCGTCATTTTGTACAACGTAATTGAATAGTCCAGTATACGTATTTCTTAGGTTGATGTATCCTCCCCCCCGCTAAGCCCTCAGGGCAAGGCTTATGAGATGTATTAGTTGCTCATTGTTCACATTTTAGGTTTTTATGGAAGGGGTGGTCGTATAAACTTCAGAGAGGGCTCGTTGAATTGGAAATCAGAAGTTCTAGCGTACTTTTTAAGAGCCATGAATAATCGGAGGGCGTATCCGATAGAAATTTCTAAATGGTCATTTTGTTCAACAAATTGTTAGATGACTCAATAGAAAGTATGGTCATTTAAAATTTAGAAAATCTTTCCTTATTGGAAACTAAAAGTATGAGTTCTCTTTTAAAAACAAAAGTAATAGGAGGGGAACTAACTCCCTCCCATAGCTCTCTTTTCCCCAAAAGCATCTAATCGAAGATGTCAGATACCAATGTCGTTTGAAATAGTTCAAAGAACATGTAAAACTCGAAACGACCACAAATAAAAGGCAGCGAAATAGTCCGGCTGATAAATGATCAATAAAGGAATTATTGTTGGAAGATGAGCCTAATATGTCATATTTTATCATATTATTTCAAAATCGACACATTGTAGATGTATTATAGACAAAATATGACATATTTCGGATAAATTACAGACAAAATATTGACAAAATGGGGCTGAAAATGACGAATTTTCGGGTGCTTAGGGTACATATTCACAGAACAGAAAGTATGAAACACTGATATTATGCATTATATTCATTTTCAAATTTTTCTTATCCATCCAGCCGGCCATTTTAAGAAGGGAGGAGTGAGGTGCAAGATATTTTCAGGTCTCCTCATCAGGGATCTGAAAATATCTCTTGTGGTAAACTAATTTGAGCACTTATAGCCTAATAGGCTAATTAGGTAAATGAATTGGAAAATTGTAGTTGATTGACTTCTTGCTATCTCAGGAGCGGGCTAGGTTAGGAAAATGGAACTTTCAGGGTTGGTGTACAGGCTAAAGTATGTCCTGAGAAGGTGTTTTGAAGTACCACCTCTACTCTTTCTCCCTCTAGAAGGCCTTGACCTATGATGACCTTCAAAAATATGTGTGTTAATAAAGTGAAGCCTTACAAACAAACCTTCTGCTTTAATGAAGTAGCCTACAACAAAATTCTTTCAGCTTGACAATTTTGCTCAATCCCAAATTATAAGGGTTTAAAGGTTTATAAGAGTTTTAAGGTTTAAAGGTTTTTAAATAGGTTTTAACGATTTATAAGGTTTTAATGATATGCAAATAGCCTACATTTCCTTAATTTTGAAAAAAAAAACATTGATATGGCTCAGAATTCTACTTCAATACCAGGAATTCTTTTTTTAGAACTAAAGACAGAGAAAAAGTAGCTGGTAGGCCTAGCCTAACTGAAAATTAAGGTAAAATGTTGTTTTGTCTAAATTTCAATAGGCATTGGCAAATTCTGTCAAGTAGGCAAATTTTGGGGGTCTCTAGAGGGAGAAGGTGTGTAAAGATTTGTACTTTAAAATACCTTCCTTGGATATACCTAGCCTGTAGACCTATCCCTGAAAGTTCCATTTTCCTAACCTTACCCCTTTCTGAGATTGAATGCAGTCACTCAACTAGAATTTTATCAATGCATAGTCCCTCTGATAGAGTTGTTTTCCTTTTGATAGCCTACTCTTTTAGTTATCATGGGTGTTTTACAGACAGTGCACCCCATATTGTCTGATATATAGGCACAGAAGCATTGGAAAAATTATAGATAAACTGCTTTTTACCAAGTTATCTTGAAAAGTGGTTATATAAGGAAAATTAAACTCTCTGAAGGGAAATTAGGGCCAAAAACACCCTGAAAGCATTGCCTAGCCGGTCTTTTAGCCTATGTTAGTTGTCTTTTGATCTCATTTGGGTTAAATTCTAGTTAACTGACTTCTTGCTCTCTCAGAAAGGGGTTAGGTTAGGAAAATAAAACTTTCAGGGATGGGTCTACATGCTAAAATATGTCCCAGGAAGGTATTTTGAAGTAACTACTTAGTACTTCAGGGAGCCCTGTTGAGAGAGCTACAGTCATAGCTCCCTCTACAGGGCCCTGACCTTTGATGACCTTTACAAATATGCATGTTATAAAATTGAAACCTTGCAAAATAGATCTTCTGCTTGAAGGAAGTACAAAAAAAAAAAATTTTTTTCAGCTTCAAAACTTTGCTCAATCCCAATTTATAAAGTTAAAAAGATATGCAAAGATTTGGCTCAGAATTCTACTTAAATATTGGGAATTGTATTTTCAGATCTAGAGGAAGAGAAAAAGCAACTGGTAACTGAAAATTAAGGTAAAATGTTGCTTTTTAAAATTTCAATAGGTATTGACCTGTCATGTAGGCAAATTTCAGGGTCTTCTAGAGGGAGAAGGAGTGGAGGTGGGTACTTTAAAATACCTTCCCAAGATATACTTCAGCCTATAGACCCATCCCCAAAAGTTTCAATTTCCTAATGTAACCCCTTTCTGAGATAGCAAGAAATCACTTAACAAGAATTTACCCTCATTTGTCCTAGAAATTTCCAGCTATGTCAATTTTTTGTTTTCTAAATTTAGGAAATGTATTTGTAGATCTTGATTGGCATGCAAGTACCATTATTTGGCCGGATAGTCTATGCAAATATCACAGTTGTGTGCAAATTTTGATTAAAATCTATATAATTTTTCAAAAAACTAAACAAGTTCATCAATATCAACTTTTGCAGAATCCATTAAGTCAACTGGTTCGGCAAAAATGAAAATACATACATTACCTTTTTATTTATCCTAGTTTTAAAGCATAGTGAACCAGTTGCACAATTCTAAGAGGTTGACATCTACTACTCAATATATCTATACATAATACCTTGAACATTCTACTCTTCTGAATAAAGTATCTTTCTCAAGATCTTGACTCAATGAAATTAAACACTGAATGTGAGTGGGAGGAAGGCTACTTGCACTCTAATGTCTTTTGACTCTGAAAAAGAGTGCTAGAACTTTTGATTTCCAATCAACTTAGCTTCTTTAAAAGTTTCAATAATTTTTTTGCTGATCTAAACCTTATTGAAGATCTTTGAAACCTCATAAATTTGGATTGAGCAAAGTTGTAGTAAAGCAAAAACTGTTTTCTTGTTCTTCCTTTAAGCAGGATACCTAATTTGCAAGTTTTCAATTTCTTAACACAAAGATTTTCAAGGTCACTGCTCTCTTCAGAGAGAAGGGGTAGAGGTAGATACTTCAAAATATCCTCCTTGGTCCTTGACATACTTTAGTTTGTAGACTCATCCCTGAAAGTTTCATTTTCCTTACCTAACCCCTTACCAAGATAGCAAATGTAGATAAACTGGAATTTGCTAGAATCTCTTAAAAATTGTTGTGTGTGTAATGATGTACATTTAATTTACTATTGATTGTAAAGTTTACTTGTCAACTCCTTTTACTCTTCTTCTATGTTTCACTAGGATTTTTTTTTATCAATAAGTAATGCATTGTGCTGACATCACTCATTACTTCAGCAGTAGGCTACTGCTTTGCTGCCTGTTATTTCTTGTAATTTTGAGTTTAATGTATTCTTTGACCTATTTTAAACAACATTGGTATCTTACAGCTTCAATGAGATGCTTCTGGGGAGGAGGATTAGATCACTTCATTTAAGTGACTCCTAGCTCACATTGTACAACTTGTTGAAATTTAGTATACATTCTTCCCTTATCATATAAACTTATCTACAGAGACAACAAAAAGCTAAAACAGAATGCCTCATGCTGAAATGTATAACTGTGAACAGCTATGTTTGTATGGCTATACTGAAAGACCTTGAAAGTGGACCACTGCTGGACAATTAGCTGTCACAGCTAATTTGAAGAGTAGATCAGCTAGCTTATGCTGATCTTGCTGGCAATTTCATTTACCTTGGATTTCTCTGAAACAATTAAGTGTCATGGCACACCAAAACAGAACTTGGAGCTCAAATTTAAAGGAGTCTAACATAAAGATCAATATTGATGAAAATTGATAAAACAAGCTCTAAGATTATCTCCCATCATTTTAGTCAATATTTCAAACATAATTGTAAAATGTTGCCAATAGAACTGATTCATTGAGATCTTTCTCAGCAGTCAGAATATGCTATTCCAAGTCACCAACAATGAAGTCTGATAAAGTCTGCCTCTGGATTGATTTCTATCATTATGACAAACAGTTTTGAACTGTCAATGAAAAATCATTAATTTTATCCTCTGATATTTTTTTGAAAATTTGTTCATAGCATCAAGCATTTTGATTGTGTTGATGATGTTGATCTCTTCTTCAAGTTTTTCTGTGATTATCCTGCTCTTTTACATGATTTTTTTTACACATGAGGCAAGCTATAAATTTGAAATATAAAATCCTTTTCTGAAGGCTTTTGCCTTCATTTTCACTGAAAGCTTTTGCTTTCATCTTCACATCAATGTTCTTTGTTTGTTTTGTTTCATAAATAGCTAAAACTACTGTTTCAAACAAAGTAACTTCTGCTTATTGGGTTTCAGCTCCTGCAGTTTAATGATTGTTCTGGGTTTTAGAGATTACGGCTATTTTCAATAAGAAAAATTATTCTTTAAGGGTAGCAAAATGAAGAAATGTACAAGGATAGGACATCCAGGATGTTCAAAAGCTCAACTATAAAAAGAGATGAATTGCAACCAGTGCTGGATCCAGGAAGAGGGATAGGGGGATGCACTCCCCTGATGTAATGGTGGTGGTGGATTTGTGGTTGGGACTGTTTGCTCTGGTTTGGAATGAAAGCTGTTTTTTTTGTAATTAGTTTTTAATAGTTTAGTTTTTAATTATTATGACAGTTTCTTTTTGCAAATAAATCTGAAACAAGATTTCAGTCACTTTGTGCTGTCTCTTTTAGATTTTACTAATGTTGCATACCATCAAAAAGTGTTTAATTAAACTTATGTTTATCAAGAGAATCTGTCCATATTACCACAAAAGCCAACTAGGAGGCAAAATCTTCACTTGTAATTAAATAAAAAAAACAAGATTTTTAACTGCAAGTAAGGAGCAACATTAAAACTTAAAACCAACAGAAATTACTCCATATATGAAATCAGTTGTCTCTCTGCAATGCCTTACTCTTTACGCTTAAGTTTCACTCTGTCACAACTGCACTTTTTAAAACAATAAAAAAAGCTTTGGTGCAAAGGGTGAGGCATTGTGAAAGGACAACCCCTTTCATACATGGAGTGATTTCTGTTCATTTTAAGTTTTAATATCACTCCTTACTTGCAGTTAATTTTTTTTTTCAATTTTATTTCTGAATGTTTTTGAATTAATACATGTTTTGATTTTGGCTCAAAGTACATGAATAATTAGAACGAAATTTGCATATTATTTTTTTGCTAGATGGCTTTCCCATAGTTTTGATGAGATTATTTTGATTAAAAAAGGGGCGGGGGAGGGGGCCTAGTTGCCCTTCAATTTTTGGCTATTTAAAAATGCAACTAGATTTTTTAATTTTTTTTACTAACGTTTTGGTTATAATAAACATGCATACCTTACAAATTAACTTATGCAACAAACTTCTATATTTGTGTGTTTTTGTTACATATGTAAGGAGGTTTTCCCCCTTGACAATACCTTGCTCTTTACACTAAAGCTTGAATTTTGTCCCAAATCTTAAAGAATGACCTTTTAATCACAAAGGCTGTACAATAAATAGTTGAAATTACTAAAAATACTTCACTGAAGAGTATGGTATTATGGAGAAGACTACCCCCCTTATAGACGTAATATTTTATGTTTGTTATAAGTATTAATGCTACTCATTACTTCCAGGAGAAAAAAATAATAATTTAGTTTTTCATTTTTTTTAAATAAAGCTAGAAAATCCTATAACTCCTTCATGGAAATTCTCTGCCTTCATGATTAATTCCTCCATGGAAAGATCCTCCCATATACGCCCCCAACCCCAATGCAATAAAGTCCCCCTGAAAACGTCTGTACATTTCATAGTGACCATCACTATATGTAAACAATGGCCAAAATTTGTAACTTGTAGCCCCTCCTCTGGGGACTGTGGGGGATTAATCCATCATTAAAGACATAGTTACTAGGTTTTTAAGCTGAACAGAATGACTATCTCAAAATTTTGATCCAGTGACTGTGGAAGATTGTGCTTTGGATGGGGCTGAGTTGGCACTAGAACTTTTAATTTCTGTTTGAATGAACCCTTTTGCAACATTCTAGGACTACTGGATTGATAAGATCACCCCTGGGAAAAAAAAAACAACAAACAAATAAAAACACATCCATGATCTGGCTTCTGGCAAAAAATAAAAAATATCCACATTTTTAGTGATAGGAGCTTGAAACATTAACAGTAGGGTTTTCATATATGCTGAATCTGATGTTATGATTTTCATTAAGATTCTATTACTTTTAGGGGGTGTTCCCCCTATTTTCTGAAATAAGGCAAATTTTCTTGCGCTTGTAACTTTTGATGGGTAAAACTAAACTTGATGAAACTTATATATTTAAAATCAGCATTAAAATGAAATTCTTTTGATGTAACTATTGGTATCAGAATTCTGTTTTTTAGAGTTTTAGTTACTATTGAACTGGGTTGCTCCTTACTACATTTTTTTTTGCCACAAACTGTTTGACAAGGAGGAAAATTTAAAATCCTAACTTCTTTAATCTGTTGAAATGATATATCAGGATTGGGCTTCTACAACATGGCTGAAAAACAAAATATTCATTTCTTTTACTGTCAAAAATTTGTTTTTGAGTCTTGCTATGGCACTGAGGTGAAAAAATGGATATCATTACTTTTTTTGGCAGTCTGTTTTGGTTTTTTGGATTTGCTCTTTTTCCAAAGTGGGGTGGTTTTTAGAACATTGTTGGTTTTTAGGTTATTTGTATAGTAGAAAATAAATTTATTAGAAGTGCAAAAAATATAAATTCAAGTTTTGAATTTTGGTGAGAAAATGGTGGCCAGTTTACTGCCTATTTTCATCAGTTTGTGGTAACAAACTGCAGTAAGGAGCAACCCGGTTCAATAGTAACCAAATCTCTAAAAAAAACGGAAATTTTAACAATAGTTTACATTAAAAAATCATATTTAATGCTGATTTTAAATATATAAGTTTCATTAAGTTTAGACTTACCATCAAAAGTTACAAGTCTGAGAAAATTTGCCTTATTTTAGAAAATAGGGGGAAACACCCCATAAAAGTCTTAAATCTTGACGAAAATCACACTATCAAATTCAGCACATCAGAGAACTTACAGTAGAAGTTTCCAGCTCCTATCAGCAAAAATGTGGAAAGTTGCATTTTTTGCCACAAGACAGATCACAGATAAGTGTTTATTTGTTTGATTTTTTCCCAGGGGTGATCATGTTGACCCAGTGGTCCTAGAATGTCGTGAGAGGGCTCATTCTAACGGAAATTAAAAGTTCTAGTGCCCTTTTTAAGCAACCCAAAAAATTGGAGGGTACCTAGGCGACCTCCCGCGCTCTTTTCCTCAAAGTCACCAGATCAAAATTCTGAGATAGCCATTTTATTCAGCGTAGTTGAAAACCCTAATAACTATGTCGTTGAGGGCAACTTATTCCCCCACATTCTTCATGGGAGGGGCTGCAAGTTACAAACTTTGACCAGTGCTTACATATAGCAATGGTTATTGGGGAGTGTACAGACGCTTTAAGGAGGATTTTTTGGTTGGGGGGGATTTTGAGGGTAGGGGTTATGCATGGGGGGACTTTTCAAGGAGGAATTTGTCATAGGAGAAGAAAATTTCCATGAAGGGGTGCAAGATTTTTTAATATTTTTTCTAGAAAAATGAAGAAATAAACATGAACAAGAGCTAAGAGCTTATATGGCACTTGTAACAAGACTAGATAAGCCAAGAGCCAAGAACTCATATGGTATGAGCTCTTGCAAAATTCTAAGAATCAATCGATTGATTAAAAAGGAAAATCTTAGGCCTAATGCCAGTCAGGATTTAAAATAAGAGCTCTGAGTCATGAGGTCCTTTTAATTAATTAAAATTCATTAAGATCCAATCACCCAATCATAGGTTATAAATATTTCATTTTTTTTCTAATTCCTCCTCTCCCTTCAGCCCCCCAGATGGTCTAATCAGGGAAAACGACTTTATCAAGTCAATTTGCGCAGCTCCCTGACACGCCCACCAAATTTTCATCATCCTAGCATGTCCTTGGGGATCACCTCCTAATATCTCGCTCTTTATGCAGAAGTAATTTTATTAATTTCAACTATTTATTCTATTGCCTGTGTGATTCAAGGGTCATTCTTAAGGAATTGGGACAAAATTTAAGCTTTAGTGTAAAGAGTGAGGTACTGACGTGGGGGTGAATTCCCTCATATATGTAATAAAAACATATTAATATAGAAGTTCGTTATGCAAGTTAATTTGTAAATTACGTATTTTTTTACTAATAAAAACGTTCGTAAACAATTTATAGTTCTAGTTGCCTATTTAAATAATCATAAACTGGAGGGTAACTAGGCCCACTCCTCTGCTCCTTTTTTCTCTAAATCGTCAAATCAAAACTATGAGAAAGCTATTTGGCCATAAAAATGAATTAATTTGAAAAATTTAGTTTTAATTATTCATGTGCAAAGTGGCAAAATCAAAACATGCATTAATTCAAAAACGTTTAGAAATTAAGAAAAAACAAGTATTTTTTACTGAAAGTACGGAGCAATATTACAACTTAAAACGAACAGAAATTACTCCATATATGAAAGGGGCTGTTCCCTCCTCAACGCCCCGCTCTTTACGTTAAAGTTTTTTACTGTTTTAAAAAGTAGAGTTGTGAGAAAGGGTCAAACTTGCGTAAAGAGTGGGTTGTTGAGGAGGGAACAGCCCCTTTCTTATCCAGAGTAATTTCTGTTTGTTTTAAGTTTATTTTGCTCCTTACTTTCAGTTAAAAAAAAACTTTTTTTTTATTTAATCTAATCAAAGCTTTGTATTATATGAAACATCATCTCATTTGTTCATCCTAAACATCAAAATAAAGGCCAATCTCTTTAGAACTTTAATAAAAGTTTTTAGAAACATATATTTAAAACTAAGTATATGAGTCAAAACACTCCTTCTAAGGTTTGATTAATTTAAGGAAAATTAATTTTCAATAAATTTTTTTTGAAAGAAGGCAAATAACTTGTTTTTATTATTATCATTATTATTATAAATATATCTAGCTGGTATAGATGGGTCTCTGAATTCTCAGAAAAAGTGGAAAAACAACCTGAGTTATCCATGGAAACAGAATGCAACTACAATATTACTTCAAAATTTCTCATGCTAACCAGTCACAAAAGATGGTTATGTTTTGTATATGGATGCATATGTTTGTCCATAAACTTGTCTAAACTGCTATATATACCAGTTACGATGTTTATACTTTTGTCATCCAATCATAGTTCCATGATTAGTTGTGTATAAATTAAAAATTTTACAGGATCTTTTACTTAATGTTATATCTGAGACAAATTTTTATATTTATGCTCAACAGATGTATTGAGATTTAAATCTTTGAATTGAATATCTGAAAATCTCAAGACTAAAAAAAAAAAAATTGAAATCTACCACAGCTTAAAACCCCGAGGATTTGTTGTTGTTGTTGTAAAGAAAATACGCTCGGCTTTCGCCCTCTGCGTCACCAAACAATAATTAAACTAAAATCATAGAAATGAAAAGAACATACAAATCAAATAAGTCAAATCATCTTCTCTTCTCACCACACTCTTGTGACTGGGAGAAAAAAAAAAAAAAAAAAAAAAAAAAAAAAAAAACAACAAACCTAATAAAATCAAATGAAATTACAACCAGTTGAAAATCTTTGTTGAAGACACAAAAACTCCCAATGCCTCTAATATTTTTATCTCCTTATCTTTACTAACATGAGTGAAACCTAAAACGAGAGGGGTGGACGTCTTCAGGCCCAGTGATTCGATTTTTCTGATTAGAATATTTCTCTCAGTTGTGAAACGAGGGCATTCTGAGAGAATGTGATCAATTGTTTCATCAATATTTACACACCTATAAAAAGGGCATGACTTGCTATCTGTAAGATGTTATAGTGCTTGACGAGATCTGGTCAGTGCATGACCAGTTCTCAGACGGAAAATAGAGTTTGCAATTTTCCTATTTGGGTGGATAAGGTGATGTGGGATACAATGCCCGTCAAAAGACAAAACATAAATATTTGTTGTTGGAATACATGTATTATTAATTCTAAGAGTACTTGCAGCAGAGGTTATTAACTTTGAAGATTCATTTACAGTGAGAGCAACCTTCCAAGTAATTGGGTGGTGAATAGCCTGTTTTGCAATATTGTCAGCAATTTCATTTCCCTTAATCCTTATGTGAGAAGGAACCCAGACCATTTTCAGTTGAAGAGCATGAGAAGACATTATTTTCTGAATCTTTTCCTGTAGATGAACAATGATTGGAATAACTTTTCCTTGCCTCTTTTTTAGATCAGAAAGAACACTTTTAGAATAAGAAAAGATAACAAATGCACCTGATCCTACTTCCAGCACTGTGTCCAGAGCTTTTTGGAGAGCAAGGCATTCTGCATGGAAAATTGAAATTCCATCTGAAACTCTAATCCCAACTGATGAACCATACCACTCAGAAAAAATGCCTATGGATGCCTTCCCATCATTTGAGACTGATCCATCAGTAAATATCTTTTTCCAATTATAAAATTCAACCATTTTAGCTAATGTAAGTTGATGAAGGATTAGACTATTCATTTTATTCTTAGGACAATCCATGCCAGGGATATTTATATCTATAACATTATCAATGTTATTAGGAGGGTTGGGAGATATCTGGGTCTGGCAAGAAAAGATTAGGTTTTCAGGAACACCTATACCATTCAGCAAGGAAATCAACTTGATAATGGCTGGACTACTATATGTCTTCCGATTTTCACAGAAAAATGTATGATTTATGAGACACTCCTTGAGAACATGGAGGTTTTGGTTAGTATTTACTTTCATAAAGTAATTAGAAGAAAGTTTCAAGAATCTTTCTTCTAAAGAAGGGATATTAACCTCATTGAACAGAGCTGCAATAGGAGTACTTTTTAGTGCACCTGTGATTAGTCTCAGGCCATGGTGTACTATTGATTCAATTTTAGAAATTAGCTTTTTTGAATATCCAATCTTTCCATATATTATAGACATGAATAGTTTTTGAAGACCATCTCGGCTAGCACCCGACGTTTGCCCAGCAACAGCACGAATAAAATTCACTCGTTTTTCAAGTGCATCACAAAGATAAGAAATATGACCATTCCAATTTAACTTACTATCAAGCCACATACCAAGAAAGTTCACATTCCTGGCAAAATGAATTTGTTGTTTATATAGAGTCAGATTAATTGAGGGACAATCTTGCCTAGGGTCAATCTTCCTAGAAAAAACCATGTCAGTGGTTTTTGGGATAGAAAAACCAGATTTTTTGTATTAAGCCATATTGACAGTTTATCAATCGCTCCCTAGAGCTTTGGTTGCCAAGCTTCAGGAGAGGAGCCTTCAGTCCAAAGGGCTAAGTCATCTGCATATAAGGCAAACTTTATTGAGGGGATATCAGCTAAAATAATATCATTAATCAGTATGTTGAAAAGAAGAGGACTCAAAACTCCTCCTTGAGGAACACCTAATGAGACTGTTCTAGCAGAGGAGAATATGGATCCAACTCTGGTTTTAATAGTCCTATTAAAAAGCACTGCCCTGCACCACTTCCAGAAATGATTTCCAACATTAAATTTATGAGCCTGTCTAAGGATTGCAAAGGGGTCCAATGTATCATAAGCTTTCTTAATGTCAAAGAAGACTGCAGATAAAACTTGCTTTCTTGTAAAAGCTTTCTTAATGTAATGATCAAGTTGATGAATTAGGTTATCAAGGGTTGATCTACCTTTCTGAAAACCTGCTTGTTCAGCAATAAGAAAATTATCAATAAGGGGTTCAAATCTGAGCTTAATTATTTTCTCAAATAGTTTAGCAATGCATGAGGTTAAGGCAATTGGACGGTATGAGGCTGGGTCAGAACAATCCCCTTTACCTTTATATATTGGGACTAGAATTGAAGACTTCCAAGCAGTTGGGACAGAACCGCTTTCCCTACATCTGTTAAACAAGTAAAGAAAAGGGACCAAGAAAGTTGGTGGAAGAGCTCTAAGCGTCTTATTGTGGCCCAAATCTTCACCCATTGCTGACTCATTTAGAGACTGTATTGTAGAAGTTAGCACATCCATATCAAAATCTTTGTCAAGATTTGTGACAGACCCTGGGGAAAACTGAGCTTCCATAAACAGAGAGTTATTATATGTACTACTATTTGAAGATTGACCTGCAAAATAACCATTCAAAGACTCTGTCACTTCATATGGCTTGTACATAATTGAATCATCATTGGACTTAATCTCTTGAATAGACTGTTCGCTACGCTGATAACCTGCAAATTTTCTGAAATTTTTTCAAAGTGTTTTAGAAAGAGTTGACTGATTAAAATGGTTTTCACAAATATCTTCCCAGGCTGCTTTTCTTTCAGCTAGGACATGTTTCTTAAAAATAGCTTCAGCCTTTCTCATTTCAATTTTTTGTAAAGGTTGCTTATATCCGAAAGCTAGATTTTTCTAGCGTTACACTTATTTTGTTTTAGTGATTCTAAATTATTATTCCAAAAGTGTACATTTTTTTTTCTATTTTTTACTAGTTGTGTTTGGAGTTTAAAAAATATATTTGAAGCATCACTGATGCTTTTAGTGATATTTTCATCTAAATCATCAATATCATTAATTAGATTTGGTACCTTACTCCCCAATTTAAATGCCCATGGTTTCCAATTATCCTCATTGAAAATCCATCTAGGAGCAATGTTAAATTTAGAGAGAACTGGTCTTTTTGACAGTTCTGTGGGTAATGCTGACTGCCGAGATTGTCATGGAACCTGGACACCTTACTATAAGCAGATAGTCTGCTACCAATAAAACAAAGATCAATGGTTGAATTTTTACCATTGGAGAAATGCACATAATTTCCTAAATTCTTAGGTGTGATTAGTGTGTGGGAATTCTGACTGATAGAGATTGAATCCAAGAGCAAGAATGATTGACGGTCTCTAGGGTCGGTTGAGTCCCACAGCGGATGGTGAAGATTAAAATCTCCAAGTATTAGTTGGTTTGGGGAAAGATCTAATAATTTCTTGAAAGTTGGGTTATTGAAAGAAGAGGGTTTATTTATATAAATATTAACTACTGACAAGGGGGGAAGATCATCCATCTCAACTTTTATAATTAGCATTTCCATTGATGACTGGACATCAATATTGACAACAGAGCTACTCAAATCCTTTCTCACAAGTGTCAATAGGCCTCCACCTTTTTGAGAAGAGGAATTTAGGACCCTATCTTTTCTATGTGATGTATAATTTTTAACACTAAAATTTCTTCCAGGGGACAAATGGGATTCTTGGATGCAAACAATTTCTGGGGATTAAATGTCCATAAACCTTTTTAACTCAACCAAACGATCAATGGGTAGACCTGTAGTGTTAAATTGAACTATTTTCATTCTAAACTGTTCGCTGTCTTTGATACTAAGGATTGTTTCCGTTTGTTTTTAGTTGCTTTCTGTTTTGAGATTGGTGAGAGAGTACTTGCATTTCTTTTAAGGAATTGATTTTTTCTTGAAGAAGGTTTTTTTTTGAGATTTCTTATGTTGGTTTTACAGGTGAAATAGAGTCAAGAGATTCCAAATCATCTTCAGAAATAGAGTGATTTGAGGTGAGATCTGTAAATGTTTTATCAGATGATGCATGTGAGGAACTAAAATCTTGAAACATTTTTTCCAAACGGCCTGAGATAGAATCTTCAATTTGTTTAAATTTTGAGGATAGGAATGAGTTGATCATTTCAGGAATTCTAACTGTTAAGATATCATCAATTATTTTCTTAATTAGGGGTTCTAAGACTCTTTGTTGAGTCGACATGAATGGGCTTAGAGTGGGGTTTTCAGGTGGATGGAATTCTTCATTAGAAAGAGCTGGAGTCATGTCATTCAGTTGCATGTTGGATTTAAGGATATCTACATACTTTTTTTTTGCAGCACCAATAGTGATTTTTTCTTGTACTGCCTTAACAATAACCTTTTCAACATTCCTTGTTACAGGACATGCTTTGTCTTTAGCATGATGGTTGCCAAGACAATTGGGGCAGTTGAATAGTGTATTATTATTTCTCTTAATAGTACAAGAAGATGTTAGGTGGTTGTTGGCACATCTTGAACATCCAGGTTTACTGCAACATACTTCGGCAGTGACCATGCCTTTGGCAGTGATTGCAGATCATGACACGGGGAATATATGTCTTGACTTTTTATTTTCATACCCAGAATAGAAATAAATTCAGGAAGGTCAATTGAGGGAGTAAGGATAAACCCATCAACATTCATCTTGTCAGATTTCTGTTGACCAAATAGCGGACGTACTCTTGTGAAACCTTGATCCATCAGTCCATCTAATAAGGTCTCACTTGTAAAAATACCCTTGTCAAAGAATATCAGCCCCTCAGGCATGAAGCCATTGGGGTGGGGGGGGGGTTGAGTGCAATCCCTGAGAGCCTTGAACTGAGAAATCCTTCTCACTGGAAAATGTTAATGATTGGTCATCATCCAAATCTAGCTTCCCTATCTCTAGTATCCTGTTCAGTACTGCTTGATTTCTGATCTCATGGCAGTTAGAACCATTTGAGGATTCTACCAAAATTGTGTTTTTTCGGCACTCATTAAATTGGTTTCTCAACAGCATAATTCCTTTCATGATTACACCCAGTGGTGGATTATGGAGACCAGGCTGCCCTGATTTAGTCAACCATACTCTAATGATGCTGTCCTTACCCGTGAGAACACCGGATAAAACAGATCCCCCTGAATCATGGGGGTCAGGCATGATGAATGCCTTTCTAAGCACTACAGAAAAATCAGGAGAAAGAAATTCACAATACCTGTCACAGGGTGAAAAGAAGAAAAGGAAAAATATCTTAAATACCTTAATATTAACTGTTAAAACAGTAAACAAAGAAAATCAAAAATTAGCAAATTGCTTTATTAATTTAATCTTTTCTTCCCCCTACCAATAGTCCCGAGGATTTAAATCACCAATCTATACGTAAACTGACAGGATTCTAGACTGAGAGGACTAACCATTATAAACATTCACCAAAATATTGAGGTAGACATCAACCATGTTACCAACCATAGATATGGCAGGAGTGGAAATAGAGAAATAGACTTTTTCTTATGAACGTGCGCATTTTGTAATTTTAGCAAAATATATCCAACTTTAAAATGTGGAAAGATACCCTATGTTGTTATGAAAAGTAAAATTTTGATAAGTAAATTTTTGAGATTTTTGAAAGTTGACACTGTTTAGTATAATACTATTTATAAAAAAACAGTGATTAGTTAATGCTTAATTGCCTATACTTAAAACGCTCATTTTAAATGTCTTTTATGCACATCTATCTCTTTGTTCTGTTTTTCTTGTTACATTCCTAAAAGAACTACTATTTCTTGTTTAATATATCTTTTACAAATATACAAGTTGTATCTTTATCCTCATTTTCTACTCTTTATTACTATTATAGTTACTAAGCAATGCCACAAAGTTAGGCAATATGCTAAATGGTTTGACCTTTACAAATTGGCACAAAGTATGCATGACCCCAAAAGATGGTTCAAGACTTTTTTTTTACAACAAAAAGCTTAAATTGCTCGCTATAGTTGTCAGAAGTGCGAAGGCAAACAATAATGCAGAAAATGTTTAATATCATTTTTTTATAAATGGTGAACAGGTTTTTATTTTACTTTTATGACGGTATGGTTTTTATAACTTAATTTTTTTTGTATCAATATTTTAATACCATTTTAATTTCAACAGATTTATTACAACTCTAATCCTCACTAGACTATAGATTAAATTTACAACCATTTCCACTTCCTTCCTATGATGCAAAATTGTGGGCTTTTCTTCGTTTGCAAGTCTATCTAAGCAACCTTTAATGCCCCCCCTAAATAAAATCCTGGATGTGTCTTTCCTTGTAACTATGCTCTATAACAATCCCCCTGGTATCTTCTTGGCTAAAAAGTGCTAATTTCCAGCATTAAATAAACTGAACAAAAAAAATAAATGAATTACCACCCAGAGATATGTTCTTCCGTACTAGATTACTTGAAAAACTTTTCAACTGAGATAGATTTCAAATTATTATTTCAAATTATTAGACATTTGTCTCACCTACCAACACGTCTTTTTATAAATTGATTTAAATTACTTTTTCCACAAAATAAGTTTTCAAAGAAAAGTATCAAGCCCCATTAAGCTAAAAACAAGTAGAAATAAATTCAAACAATGTTCCTAGCGTGAAATTACCCCAACCCATCATTCATAAATAAATGACACTCAAAGCGAACAGAAATTACAAAAAATGACTGGATCAAACTTAATTTGCACCTTGTGAAAAAAATGACCGTGAATTGTCAGTTTCATATACATATACAGACATTTGTTCCTTAAAATTTTTAATAATTTTTCTTTTATTAAAGCAAAAAACTGGAAACATTAAAGTGGTATTTTTTTTTCAGCAAAGTGCAGATTATGTTCTGGTCTTGGGAAGGCATGGGGTTTATCAGCCCTGATCATGCTAATTTTTCTCGTTTTTAGTTTGACTTGGTCATTTATTTTAATCTCTGTTGTCAGTTTCATTTATTTTTCAATGATGATTTGGGGTAGTTTTACGCTTGGACCATTATTTGACTTTATTTCTGCTCATTTTTGGCTTAATGGAGCTCCTTACTTTATGCTATAATTTCATACATATTTCATGTCTCTATCTGAATTAGGAGCTAAGATATTTTTATTTAAAGATAGTTACATTCCAAGTTTTTTTCTCAAGCTTTATCATTTACATATATAATTTATCATTTACATATATGTATTCTACTTTACTTTTCATATATTACACTTCCTTTTCATATATTACTACTTTAATTTTCATAGATTACATATATGTAATCTACTTTACTATTATCATTTACTTTATCATTTACATATATGCTTATTACATAAATGATAAAGATGATACTTAAAAAAAATGCACTGTGAGATCTCTGAGGCTGTGAGATCTGATAAGGATTGACCCGGTATCTTTTAAAATAACCTTATTTAAACTAAAATTGGATAAAATTCAAAACGAAACGAGTAAAACCAAAAAATAAAATGAATGAAAAAAAAACAAAATTAAATAAAATGAAAATTTATATAAAATATTATTATCATCTTTTATGTCTCATAACTTATCTTGTTTTTGTTTTGTCTTACGTTATTATTTACCGTGCGACATATATTTTGTAAATACTTACTAATTAAAGTTTGTGAAGCATCAGTATCGGAAGGAAAATTCACAAAAAGTATTTTCGGTACTTTTAACTCTAGTTTTCATTAAGAGTCGCTTCATTCTAGGAAATACGCTACAGACAGCGGTGATCCACGTAGGGTATCTCGACTTATTCATCAACAGTAAAGTTCGTCAGAAGTTCCACGTTCCGTCTCAGATTATTTCGTGCATCCGTCGCTATTTACCCCCAATGTAAGCTCTTTGAAGATATTGCTATTAATCTCGTGTATGATAATAATCTAAAGAGCTTAATACTTAAAAGTCATCCAACTAGCTCTGGCAATGAACTACATCAATGACAAGAAGAAAATCATCTAGAAACTAAATAAAATTAGAAGTTTTTTTTATCTACTTTAAGAGCAGTGGCTCCCAACCAGTTTTGGGCCATCTCATGAAGGTAATTCAAAAATCCTGAGCCCCCCCCCCTTGTGCTCTTTATAGTTTGTCGTTCAAAGTTTTAAGTGCATTCAAATGAAGGAAGTTTAAAAGGTCTTTAAATTGGTAGCTTTTTATGGGCTGTCCTCAAGGCATATTTTATGCTACTGAAAAATATTGTCAGAATACAACTCGTTTCTGTGTAATGTATGACATCATTCCAATACTATCATGTATCATTTTTAATCTTGATATGCATATGGATATGAAGTCATTCTGAACAATATTTTTCTTTTGAAATAAAGGTTCTAAAGTATAGTAATCTGAAGGGTGCGGGTTATGTCCATGACCCACAAAAATATAGTGGGGCCTGCGCCCCACGTTAAGAATGACGGTTTTAGAGGAAAGATTCTCAATTATCTTAGGTTTCTGGATTGTATTTAAGAATAAAAGTTGACTAATAATTGGCAAAGAATAAAGCTATTTCTTAATTGTACATTATTTTTGTGACCTGCATAGTGAATAAGCTTTGGTTCATATAGAAATAGCTATCCCAGAGATGTTTGAATATAATATAGTTCACATTTGAAACTGGGTTGAAGTGGAAATTATATATGCATCATTACTAAAACGTCCCAATCTGATTCAAGAATACTTTTATAATTTTTTGCTGTTGTGAAAGTTTATATTAATGTGAATTTAAAAATAAGCAGAAATGAATCTGATATATTATTAAGTTTGCTGCTAGGTTCGAATGTTATCTTGGACTAATTTTGACCTGTCCTGAGTTGCTTGAAGCATCGGGACTTGTTATTTCAAAGAAAATTCTATAATCTTGGTATGTTTCAAATTTAGTGATCAAATCAAAACCCCAAGATACCGCAACTCAGGATTATTTGAGATGATATGCTATCTCAACCCAAAAATACAAATAAAATCTCCTCCATCCTTCTTGTATGGTTTGTATATAAAAATTTCTAAATAAAAATAGGTACTTGTGTATTATTCAGAACACACTCAATAAGTGAAGTTAGGTTCTTTCGTGAAACAAACTACGATATGAGAATCCGGTTTCATAGTCACAAAGACAGAACTCAATTTAGTTTGCTATGCATAGTGATAGAGTAAAGGCAAAAGGAAGACCTCTTTCTAACGCGATTCTTAACGACATTTCAGCATTCTGGGTACATAGTTTCTAAGTTGTAATTTTACAATTTTCCTAATAAAACAGTATATTTTCATCATTTTTTGTTTTATTTCATTAGCTTTATCAAAATTTTGGGCTATATATTTGCACACTGGGGGGGGGGATTATATCAAATACTTAACTTAACCTAACCACCTCTATATATAAAATATTTAATTAAAATATACCTGCATTGAAGTTTGTTTTACAAAAGAACTTAGCTTCACTTTTTGAGTGGGTTCTGAATAATACACAAGTACCAACAAATACTAACTTGATGAAAAGAACACTTTTCAATCACATACATACACAGCAGGAAACATGAAAGGGGCCCCCTTTCCAGAAGAAAATTTATTTCTTTTTGAAGAATTGATCCAATATGTGACTTTTTAAACATTCTAAACTTTTAAACACTTTCAAAACTAGTATTTTCAAGCATGAGATGAGCAATAGTTTGACTAGTATTTTCAAACTAGGTGTCATGGTTATCCTCACATGATAGAGACTTCGTCTTCTATGCATTGCCTCCCCTTTTGTATGTAAACCATGTTAATTTGAAATTATTTTTTATAAGGTAAAGGAAACGTGCATTCGCAAGGAATCTCAAAAGCTATTCTGAATCTATCTTCTTTATCGAACATGATTTTAAATCCGGCATCCTGTCCTTCCTTATTATCCTCTACATTTATATTTGCTTGTCCGTCTTGTTTTTAAGGTATATTTTCCCTCTCAGACGACTAATTTTTTGACTAGTCTACTTGTACCAAAATGACAAGATACTTGTATTTTTAGAATCATTAGTCTAAGATCTACCCATTCCCCAAGAGAAAAAAAATCAATAAATTGCTTTGATGTTTTCTAAGAGAAAGTCCTAAACTGCGAAAATCTTCCCTTTTTCTACATTTTCTTTTTTTTCTATTTGAAAATAAAAAAAATCGGTGCACCAAATTTAGACATTTAATTTGGTAAATGGACTGAATTTTTTATCTTTCATTGACATACTAAAAGCCTAGGAGAGCAGAAATAATGAAACTTGAAACTTTTACAGGAAACGAGCATTAATCCTTCAAGCCGTGTAGTGCAGTTGGATTTGTGGAGTGCGTATGGATTAGTGTTACCAAGGTTTAGTATATATTAAATAAAATGACCTGGTTTTGTCCTCTACTAATTCCCCTGATTTGTATAATTCTAGAAAAAAAGTTTTTTATTTTTATATTTCTTCCGAAAAAGAAAAGCTCAGGCTGTTTTCCGAATGTGGTCAAATTTTTTCTTTAATCAATTTCCGTTTTTTCTTTAATCAATTTTTCGAGTGGGTGATCGGATCTTAATTAATTTTTATATTTAGTAGGACCTCGTGACTCAGAGCTCTTATTTTAAATCCCTACCGGCATTAAGCCTCTGATTTTCCTTTTAAATCAATCTATTGTTTCTTAGAGTTTTGCTAGAGCTCATACCATATGAGCTCTTGGCTCTTCCGGCCTCGTCACAAGTGCCATCGGACCTATTAGCTCTTTTTTACTTAGTTTTTCAATTCGTTTTAGCAGTGGTGGTTCTGCCCTCTCTTGTGCTCGGGGCAAAATCTTGTTGAGTGTTCCTCCCTTGTCTCCCACAAAACAAAATTTGTGTTTATCAACAAAATCATTTTCAATTTATTAATTGTTTTTTAGTTTTTATTTATAAACTGGGCCCTCTGCTTTATTTAATAAAAATACATTTTCAAAAATTACAAAATCATTATAGCCATTAGATTATTTGTTTGAAATATTGTCCATCTCAAATTTCTGCGCCCAGGGCAAGTCCCTCCCCTAAAAGCGTCTTTGTGTTTTAGCCATCTTGAGTTTGTCTCGGGATTTAAAATAAACGATTAAAAAAAAAAAAAACTTGAACAAGGAAATTCACACAATCAAGCTAACTGACCAACTCCCCTTTATATCATCTACATAGAATATTTGAAATGACCCACTGATATTGCACGGAAGCAAACACATACTAATCCAAACAAGAAGAAGAAGAAAAAGTATCGAAAGATATGGCTGTCTGGCCTTGGGAGAGGCCCACTCTTAAATACAATTTGTTGTCCCGTAGTGGTGCAGTGGGTTTGATCCCAGCTTGGTTATACGGAACCCAGAGGTGGACCACAACTACAGCATTACAGTTTATTCTTTGCTGTAACCATTGAAAATAAGAGTAATAATAATACCTATCAACCCTCTGAACAAGCACGACAAGAGACTCACAAGTCTCTACATGTGACTTAAACTACAAAGTTAAGAGAAATACTGATAATACTATTGCGACGCTTTTATAAAGCAAATCTTTTTACAGGATCAAATGTTGAAAAAAATCAGAAGAGTAAGAAATCTTAATTGTTACCATGTCGTCAGACGGGGGGGGGTCTTCCTTTCCTCAGAACTTGTTGGGTCCACCACCCCCCCTTACCACCAAAAATAATTGTAGGCAATAAATAATTATTTTTTTGAGAAATGACAATAACATTTTTTGTCTTTCGTAAGAAAGAAATAACATTTTTTAAGAAGGTGGGGGGGGGGCTATCATAGAATCTTTTGTTATGTTCAGTTTGTTCATACTTAAAGTGTATTAAATATTTGAGTTTGTATAAGCTTCTAGTAAAGTAAAGATGCACAAGGTTTGTCTTTTATTTTATTTATATTTAGCTTGATTTTGATTCCATTTATGCTTTCAAGGACGGATTCATACTGTTCGAAAGTCTTCATTGAAGCTAATATTTTATGATGTTCATGGTGAGATGACTAAACTACAAGTAATGGCCGACGCTAGAAGCTACCAATCGCCCGATCTATTTGCTAAGGATGTATCAAGAATCAGAAGAGGTGACATCGTTGGATGTGTGGGTTATCCTTGTAAAACCAAGAAGGGTGAGCTCTCAATCCGCCCAGAAAAGATGGAATTACTCTCACCTTGTCTTCACATGCTACCCCGTCAACGCTTTAGCCTTAAAGATAAGGTTAGC